>NW_017306276.1:519311-521044 GCF_000935625.1 Nanorana parkeri | reverse complement strand
CCGGGGGGGGGCGGCGGGCCGCCCGATTGGAGAGCCGCATCAGATGCAGGCGGACTGGCCGGCAGCGGTGACAGGCCCCCTGATGGCCGCGGCCGAATGGTCAGTACGCCACTGCACACGGGGCAGGCGCCCCCACCCTCGCTACGTCACTGGAGTGTTATAACATGGATCGTGTTGCATTAGATAATGCATTATAATGTGAATAAGTCCTCAAGCTTCACTGTGTAAATAGATCTAGTTTAGTTTCTGGTGCAAATATAAATATATATATTTATTTATATCACATCATATGAAATTCACTTCCTTGTCATATAGTGTATAACAGCTTGGCATATGGTGTAAAACGTGGGGAAATGTAGACAATTATACATAGCATTTGAGGTTGAATAAAGACATAAGTCCATCAAGTCCAACCTGTTGTGTGTGTGTGTGTGTGTGTGTATGTGTGTATAGGTCTATGAGTGTTCTCATTCTTAAGAGTACCTGTACCCTTGTACATTTCGGTCTCTCAGGAAGTCGTCCAAAAGCCTCTTGAATGATTCCAGATTAATTGCGGAAATTACCGCTTGAGGCAGTGAGTTCCAGACCCTAACCGCGCGAACTGAGAAGAACTCCCACAATTAGTTTGCGACGATCGTCCGTCATGTCCAGTTCCAGCCATAAGGATTCCACATCCTCCCCACTATTTGACGTGATGTCATCCCTTATATGCATATTAAGATTATTTTTAACATAAATGCAGTTGGAAGACATTATTCCCCTTTTTATTGATTTATTTGTTAAATAAATATGATACGATTTATTTATTTATTTGTTTGTTTATTTGGGTCCACTGATTATACCACTTCTTTGGGATAAATTTAAATTGTTACAATTTTGATGTAAAGTTAGTACTTTAGCCTGGGGATTTTTTATTTATTTAATTTATTTGTAATTAAAATAAAAAATAAAAAATGTATTTTTTATTTTCACTACGGCTCTAGGGATAATTAAAATTTTCTTTTGTATTAGCTTTAAGGCACTCTCCCCCCACTACTATTACTGAGTCTAACTCCCCTTTAGAATCTCTGAAAACACTACTGCAATTACACTTCTACAAATTTATGGGTCCCCCTCCTTTCTTTCATACGACCTGTTCTGCAGCTCTATGTTCCTGCTTTTATGATCCGGTCCTCCTGCACGATCTTCTGCTTGATTCCCCGTGCCCGTCTATTCGTCCTTCCTTCGTCTAATACTGTCAGGAAACCGTCTGATGCTGGCTCCGTCCGTCCTTCCGATTCGTTCTGCCCTCCGTCCTTGGTCTTGCCCGATGCTCGACCGATATTAACAATTTGGGAGTGTTGAAATAAATAATTAGTAATAATCAATTACTGAATAAATCCTCTCAGATAACAACTTGAAGACTAGCTGTTTACAATGAACACACTATAGATATATTCTTGGTGCCTACCCTAAACAATTTGATAAACTTTGTGGATAAATTAATTTGACTGTGCTCGACTGTGTCAGCGTCCGTCCGTTTCCCTTGCGCTTCCGCTTGCACTTCCGCTTCGGCTCCAAGTGCAGTAAAACACAGCTAGCAAGTGGCACGTTCAAAAACTTGTTTGTTAAACTAAATTTAATTTATACCACCGCCCTGGTTAAACTTCAATTGTTTAAACGCCAATTTTTTAACGCCACTTAGCTTCCAGGCACTTTGTTCCCAAGCCCTGTGTGAGCAAGCTCAAAATGAG
>NW_017306276.1:492316-519158 GCF_000935625.1 Nanorana parkeri | reverse complement strand
ACCCCCCCTCCATGACAGCCTGGTGCGTTTTGTCCAGGCTCTTTTCCATGACTGTTATGCTCCTCAGTGTTGCCAGTTTGTTGCTTAGATCCAGAATCTGGGCTTCTAAACATACAACTCGCTCACATCTAGCGCAGATGTATTCCCCCTCGAACGCATGTTCAAGGAACGCATACATTGCGCACGACATGCACTTGGTTGCACACCCACTCATGGAAGACATTATTCCCCTTTTTATTGATTTATTTGTTAAATAAATATGATACGATTTATTTATTTATTTGTTTGTTTATTTGGGTCCACTGATTATACCACTTCTTTGGGATAAATTTAAATTGTTACAATTTTGATGTAAAGTTAGTACTTTAGCCTGGGGATTTTTTATTTATTTAATTTATTTGTAATTAAAATAAAAAATAAAAAATGTATTTTTTATTTTCACTACGGCTCTAGGGATAATTAAAATTTTCTTTTGTATTAGCTTTAAGGCACTCTCCCCCCACTACTATTACTGAGTCTAACTCCCCTTTAGAATCTCTGAAAACACTACTGCAATTACACTTCTACAAATTTATGGGTCCCCCTCCTTTCTTTCATACGACCTGTTCTGCAGCTCTATGTTCCTGCTTTTATGATCCGGTCCTCCTGCACGATCTTCTGCTTGATTCCCCGTGCCCGTCTATTCGTCCTTCCTTCGTCTAATACTGTCAGGAAACCGTCTGATGCTGGCTCCGTCCGTCCTTCCGATTCGTTCTGCCCTCCGTCCTTGGTCTTGCCCGATGCTCGACCGATATTAACAATTTGGGAGTGTTGAAATAAATAATTAGTAATAATCAATTACTGAATAAATCCTCTCAGATAACAACTTGAAGACTAGCTGTTTACAATGAACACACTATAGATATATTCTTGGTGCCTACCCTAAACAATTTGATAAACTTTGTGGATAAATTAATTTGACTGTGCTCGACTGTGTCAGCGTCCGTCCGTTTCCCTTGCGCTTCCGCTTGCACTTCCGCTTCGGCTCCAAGTGCAGTAAAACACAGCTAGCAAGTGGCACGTTCAAAAACTTGTTTGTTAAACTAAATTTAATTTATACCACCGCCCTGGTTAAACTTCAATTGTTTAAACGCCAATTTTTTAACGCCACTTAGCTTCCAGGCACTTTGTTCCCAAGCCCTGTGTGAGCAAGCTCAAAATGAGGGGTGCACTAGTTTATAATACACCTGCTCAATGAGAGACACCTGAGCTCAAGTAACCCCTCCCCCTTACCAGAGCACTGCAAACCTGAGGGGAAAAAAAGGGAACAGTTTAAAAACTGACAGAAAAGGAAAAAGTGTTTTTAAATACTAAAAAGGAAGGAAGGAAGGAAGGAAGCAGAGACAACAAGTATTCCAAAAATCAAGCACTCAATATATCCCAAACAGTTCAAATCCAATTTTTTAACGCCACTTAGCTTCCAGGCAGTTTGTTCCCAAGCCCTGGTGAAAACAATGTAAGGTTAAATATTTAGGCTTGAACAAAGTTCTTTCTCCACCTTCCTTCCATTAAATATAAAGGATTAACCCATGAAAAAACGAAAGTTTTAAAGATAAAAAATATTGTGCTGGTTCAGTTTTAATGCGGTAGTATTAAGGCAGTAATGGGAAGGGAAATAACCCAGAGAAGCTTTATAAATAGGCACACCTGGCCAAATTGGTATTTCCAAAGAACTATTGATTTCCACATTTTATAAATACATTTTATTAATTCTGTATTACAAATACACAGACATTATTAAAAAAAAGGGCTTGGGAAGAAATAATAATATACTGTATTTGTAATATGGGGTATAGTGAAATGCAATTGACTTTATGTAAAACAATCAATAAATACATCTTGAGAAGTTTTGTTTATACTGTCTGTGAGATGAAATACTAATTTATTGGTTTACCTGACCTGTAGTAATCATCCCTCTAATGTGGTACAACATAAGGATGTGATCTAGTCACTGAATGATGTCTCAGCCATTCGTAAGACAGACAGACACATTCACGTCCTGCAAATGCACAAAGATGTGACTCTAACCACAGCAGTCTTGTTGGTCATGGACCAGCAGCATGGAAGCACCCTTTATTCTGTAGTAATAGAATAATATTTTGTCAGTCCCAAAGATGTGAAAGCTGAACGGTGAATCAGCAAGGTAAGAAAAGCACCAATGCCTTTGAACTTTGATGTTTGCAAATAATTTAAGCAAGGAAAACAACAAATGCATCCTTCAACAAATCAAGTCCATTGTTATTTTGGAAGCTCAGGTCAGTGGTCTTATTTTTGACAACTTGCTAGAAAAGACAATTATGTTTGGAAATGTTGAAAAGAAAAGAGAACACTCAGGGCAATACAGCGGCTGAATATAGAAACAAAAAATATGAACAGACCGTAACAAAGACTTAAAAACGAAATAGAAGTCATATAATTCTGGAGTAATACTATACACGTGGAAAAGAATCCCCGCTAGTACAACATCTCCATTAAAATTATTATTCTATTATTGAAGAAATACCACCACCAACCAACATTTCAGGACCTTTTATAGACTCTTTCTCCAGGAAAATGGGACCTCATAAGACCCCTTTCTCAAGGCTAACTTTGGTTGCTGATATTATTCCTCTAATGGTAGAGTACAAATCAATCGTTTTTTAATGGAGATGTGTACTGGTGCAGATTTTTCTCTATGTGCATTCTATACAGGGTGCCACATTCTCCTGCTCACTTCAAAACATTTAACCACTTCATGACTCTGTCATGAATCCTCAAGGGGTTAAACAGACAAAAGACACGGGGACATGTTCATATTTGTAGAGACGGTGGCCACCTTTACAATAGAAGTGATTCTGATGACTCAGCTGTCGCCAGATCGCTTCTACGATCCGGTAAAGTGGCCACCGCCGCCCTCCCCCCCTCGCCCGTGTTTTCTGGGCTCTGCTGCCCCTCCTACGGACCCAGGCCCGGCGTCTCGGGTGTCGGCAGGAAGCTGGGGAGGAGATTGGTGAATGTCCATTAGATACAGGTGCAGTGTGACGAATGTAGAAAGTCTAACGACTCACATGACTGTAACTTTTATGACATTGTTATGCCATTGTTAAGCAATACATATGCTATTCTGGAAATGCTATGCACATCTCAGTAATGTTTGCTGTATACTGGTCTGACTGTGACCTTGTTCTTTTTTGTTTTCATGTGCCAATGTTATACGTTTCAAAAAAGATTTTTTTTAATAATTTCCAGACCCTAACTGATCTTACTGTGAAGAACCCCTTTCGCCCCTTGTGCTGGAATTAGGGGCGACCCCACCTGGAGCTAAATTAGGACCCCACCTGGAGCTCCTCCCACTGGACCAGCGCGCCGCTGACTCGTCCCTGCTCTCTCCGGCACAGTGAATCACAGTGAGTGAGGGGAGATTTGGGGGGATTTACTAAGCAATTATGTATTGTCTGCACTGTATTAGCAGTATATACTCTATATAGAGTATATACTGCTATTAGAATGCAGACAATACATTTACAATTATACTAACATGAATGGATTAAATGATCTGTATGTAGCCCTGTACTATTTAACCCATTCATGTTAGCAGAGGATCAAATGTATTGTTGCAGGCACTCTATATAGGGTGTAGGAAGTTCACCAGAAGTGGAGTTGTCTGACGCAGTGCCATCTAAATATGCGCCCCTTTTTATAAATATGCCCCAAATATTTCAGTAACCTAAAGCTGTGTGACTTGCATTTTAGGTCCTCCAATACGTTTCAAGCTAAGTTGGCAATACACACATGATTTAAGTATTCAAACACATACAAAGCCTTAGACTATCCGCTATTCAGTACGTTAGGTGTTATGTAACTGCCCTCCAGATATTTTGATCAATTTTCACCCACTCCTCAGTGCAACAATACTTCAGTTGAAAGTTGTTTATAGTCTTCCTCCCCTGAACTGTCCATTTTAAATCCACAGCATTTCAATGAGATTCATATCAGAGCTTTGACTAGGCCAGTCCATAATCCTCAATTTCTTGTTTTGTTAGTGTGCTTTGGATCACTATCATGTTGAAAGATACATTTGTAGTTCAACTATTAGACAGATTGCATTATATTCTCATAAAACATACTTTGACATGATACAGAAGTCATGGTTGACTTCATGACTGCAAGCTGTCCAGACCCCGAAGAAGCAAAGCAACCCCAAACCATAACATTTTTACCACCATGCTTCACAGCTGAAATGAGCGCCTATTTCGAAAATTATGTCTTTGATTTACAATTAGTAACTATGTCTATGGTTACTGTCTGTGGCCACACATTTCGATCATTCTTTAATCAGTCCTCAGCACATTTTTCTAGAAGGCCTGATTTTTGCGCAAATGTTCAAATGAAAATTGTAGTCTTGCTCTAAAATACTTTTTAGACAGGAAAAACTTTTTCCTGGCACACCTACCATGCAGGTTACAATTGGTACAATCTCCTTCTGATTGTAGATACTTGTACTTGACACCAACAGTTGCAAGAGTTACCTGCAGATCCCATGGGTTCTTGCAGACCGCTAAGGGTCACCATATACGTTACAAGCTGAATGTACAATCTTTGTACAGTCCATGTTATCAAAATTATATAATATGATGACCTTCCCTTAACTATCGATCAATTTGTATCCAATCAGGCAGGTCCCTGCACTACATAGTTGTTGGCAGATCTGTAATGGATTGTTTAATCAGACTGTAATATGTATGGGGAGCTTTAGGCCTTATTCACACTGGAATCGGCCCGCACGTACAACTCCGTTCTGCATGCACGGCCGTATCGGGCAGCTCCCAGGAAGGATAGGTGCTGCATGTGATTAGTACGCAGCCCCTGTCCTTCTCTATGAGAATATGCAGCCGTACGCCGTCCTACGCTCGCTCGCCCTGCACGTCCGTGCGGGTGTCCGTACTTGTACACTGACAGGATGGATCCTGTCTGCGTCCGATCCAGGACACCTGCACCTGTACGAACCTGCACTTGGGGTGAGCGTAGGGCGGCGTATGGCCGCATAGTCCTAAACAGTGAGCTCTTGGGCTGAATTGCTAGACAAATTAGCAGCTTTTTAAAATCAATAACACGCCGATTATTTTCCTTATAGTGGAATGATTCATTTCAAGTAATTTGGAAATCTTTCTAAATCCCTTGCCTGACTCATAGGCATCCACAAACTTAATTTTGAAGGCCTTAAAGAGCTATTTTGGTCTTGGAATAATGATACCACACATGCCAATGGGAAAAAGAACATCAGACCCAAGAGGTCTGAGCTTTAAATGAGACAGATTTTACCTCTATACTCCCGAAGGATGATTTAATCATTGGCACTTAGTCTGAACCTAATTCCAATTTTCATTTTGTATTTGAAGGGGTGGTAATTGTAGAGCGTGTACATACGTTTCATATGTCTTTATTTAAGTAATTTAGATTATAATAATAATTACAGTATGTCAACAATTTCCATGGGGTGCACCTACATTTTCACATGATTTGTATAGCTTATGTCTATGGGTAACTTTTATGAAGTTAACCCAAAGGTTTGTATCTGGGAAGGTTATTTGGCCTCTATGGGAAGGAGGGTGGGCTACCAACACTACTTGTAAATTGCAGTAAACATAAAAACCAGTGTTACACGTCTTAGAAATTTCTTGTTATAAATCAAAGAATAGAGCTGTTCCGGGATCTTGACGTGTTTTCTGGACTTTCTTTGTCCTAGGCCAGGAGTAGAAACTACATGGGATACAGGAAGACATGAAACACCCCTCCTCTTCCCGGCTCAGGAATGAACACCCCTGTACTTGAGTCATGTTTAGTCACCAAAGCAGAAGAGTTTCCTCCCCTCTAAGACTATGATGCGATGGTGATATACAGTATATGGAGGCACCAGCTTCAGTCTTGACACAGTGGGGGGAATTTATCAAAACTGGAGCAGACAAAATCTGGAGCAGTTACAGCGTTGAAAATGAAAGGTGAATGCTGATTAGTTGCCATGCACAACCGCTCCAGAATTTTGATGAATCCCCCTCAGTATTGTTTAACCGCCCTGGCGGTCTGATTATGCAGTATTTTTTCATGCCAAAGCGGTACATTGTTTTTCATGGAAATTTGTTGTTTTATATTGTACTCCTGTAATTCTTAGTACATCTTAGAAATAACTCACCTAAATCTGTCCAAACAAGAGTCTAGTAGACATACCGGATATAATAAAGTTTGAAACACAAAATAAAAAAAATTATAATATAATAATTAAAAAAATTGTCCAGTAAATGGGTATTCTGGGGGCGCTGCCTGATCCGTACCACAGTCAATAGAGCACCAAGTTCGCACATCACTGAGCTCGGTCGCAGAATCGTCGCTGTCCTCACTTTCAGTGTCTGATGACGAATTTCCGTACGAATCGCTATCACTCAATTCTGCAAGTGATCCTAATTTACTATCGCTGTTTTCTAGCTGGTCTAAAACCGCTTTTGACCTAAAGGGACGCTTTTTGGATGCCATGGACGTTCTCAAGTTTCCAGGCAGAAAGAACAGTAAAAGTGCAGGCAGGGCAGTGGACAAAGCTCTAGGGACAACATTGAAGTGAAATAGTTTGATACATAAATGTAATCATAGCAGATTACATTGTATTCTGAGTATTCTGTGTACATGTCATGTTTTCACTTTTGAATTTCCTGCCGGCTCCGCCCCCAGATGTGACGGCGAAAACGAAATGGAAGGAGGCCCAAATAATGTATAAAACTGTTTCCATACATAAGGCAGATAATAAACGCTTTCTTTCTTCTCAGCGGTTTTTTGAGGAGGGAGAGAGTGTAGGACACTTGCTTGCCATAATAGCTAGATCACAGCAAGATTCTGGCTATATTAACTCTATATATGATAATAATGGGGTTTTAGTGACATATACGCCCGATATTTTGTCTACATTTCAAGAGTTTTATGGAGATATATACAGCTCCAAAACAACTTATGAGTTAGAAAACTTAGAAAAGTTTCTTGGAGCATTGTCTATTCCGAAACTTGAAAAGGCTGATAGGGATATGATGGACGCCCCGCTTACATTAGAAGAGCTACAGAGAGCGGTTAATATGGCGTCGGGTAATAAGGCATCGGGTTCTGATAGGCTACCATCTGAAGTATTTAAACGGTATTTGCAGGTGCTTTTACCTGAATTGCTGGAGGTCTTGAATGCAGCATTTAGGAGGGGGAAGGATTGCCTAAATCAATGACGGAAGCCATAATAATGGTGCTACCTAAACCTGATAAAGATAGGTTGTATATGGAGTCATATAAACCCATATCGCTACTTGCTTCTGATGTAAAAATGTTGGCTAGGGTACTGGCTGAGAGGTTGGCTAGAGTGGTCTCTCGTTTGATTCATATTGACCAATCTGGGTTTATCCCAGCTCGTTCTACATCTATAAATATTAGGCGTCTCTTCTTAAATATGCAGCTGCCAGTGGACAACACAGTTAATAGAGCCATCCTGTCTTTAGACGCGGCTAAAGCGTTTGATAGCGTGGAATGGCACTATTTATGGAAGGTGCTTGAGAAATTTGGATTTGGGGCAAATTATATTAGATGGGTACGTTTGTTGTATTCTTCCCCTAAAGCTTATATGCGGATTAATAATAGTATATCATCACTGTTTCATCTACATAGAGGGACTAGACAGGGCTGTCCACTTTCCCCGCTCTTGTTTGCATTAGCAGTGGAACCGTTAGCCATAGCTATCAGGCAAGCACCGATATAATAGGTTTTCGGAGAGGTGAAAAGGAGGATAAAATCGCCCTTTATGCAGATGATGCTTTGATTTTTTTAGGGGATACAGATAATTCCTTAAAGTCATTGATGTCATTAGTACAACAGTTTGGCTCTTTTTCGGGTTTTGATATTAACTGGGGCAAGTCAGCATTATTACCCTTAGACCCTATTTGCTGGCCTCTGGCGAGCTGCGCATCTCAAATTAAAACAGTAGACTCATTTAAATACCTTGGTGTTATGGTGTCAGCTAATATAGCAGAATATCTCGCTCTTAATTTATAATTCTTGTTATGTAAGTTTAAACATAAAAGTAACAGTTGGTGTAAATTACCACTTACAGTTATCGGCAGGGCCAACTTGATAAAAATGATATGGGGGCCACAACTGCTATATGTGTTACATAATTCTCCTATTTGGGTCACACAAAAATGGTTTAAAAAGGTAGATTCTTTGTTTCGAAGCCTAATATGGAGGGGGAAGACAGCTAGAATACGGCTTTCTATCCTACAAATGCCCAAGGATAGGGGAGGATTAGCTGTTCCTCACCCTAAATTATACTTTATGGCTCCCCAATTGCAATATATGGCTGGTTGGGGCCAATGGAATGGGTAAGATCCGAACCAAAGACTCTTGTCTCGTTATACACCTGCCTCTCAATTGGAAGCGGGTTTGGATTCAAGGTTTAATAAATACCCAACGGTTGGTTTAATGGGGAAAGTATGGCAGGTAATGAGAACTTATATGGGATATGAAGGGTATAGTTTTCTCACACCAATTTGGTATAATATTAATTATAAAGAGTTATATAAATTGGAGGGGATTGAAACATGGATCACTAAGGGAGTGAATTATATGTATCAACTATTTGAGCACAATATTTTTAAATCTTTTCACATGTTGCAAGAGGAATTTCAATTATCAAACACTTTTTTTTATAAATATTTACAGTTAAGACATGCTGTTCAGGCACAGAGTAGAATTGCACCTTTTGTGTACGTGAAGGCACCACTTATTAAATTGGTTGCACACTCAGTTGGGAGGCAAGGTTTAATTTCAAAAATCCATGATGCACTTATGGATGAATGGGTATCAGGACAGCGACTTAAGTGTAGGGGAAGGTGGGAAAGGGATTTAGGGGTTATATCAGATGATTTATGGAAAGAGGTGCTGGAAAATGTTCCACTAGTATCACTATCACCTACTCAACAACTAACACAATTGTTTATCTTACATAGAGTTTATTATACCCCTCAAAAACTACAGTGTTGGGGAAGGAGGGAATCTGCAGCCTGCCCTAAATGTTTGGAAGAGGCTGCAGATTTGTTGCATATGTTATGGAAATGCCCAAAACTTTTTCGATACTGGAAGGAAGTAGTGTCTATTATTAATAATATATGTCAGATATCTATATTGGCTGATCCTAGGATATGTTTACTGAATCTAATAGTTAAAGACGAATATCCTGAGCAAATTTTCCCTTTAGTAATACGGCTTCTTTTTGTAGCAAGAAAATTAGTAGCCTTGAGGGATGTCTTCTAACCCCCCCACAATTGGTGAATGGCGTACCCAGGTTAATCTATTGCTGTTTAAAGAAAAATTGGTGTACCAACACAGGGGAAGACCTACACAATTCTTTAGAATGTGAAATGTGTGGCTTTCTACACCAGGTTTAGCACCCGATTCTTTAGTAATACAATATATTTTGAGCTAGGAGTTATTATGTAATGCTTAGCTGGTCGATTATGGTATGTAGATGTTTATATGTATATATATATGTAGGTATGTATATATATATGTATGTATGTGTGCATATATGTATATGTAACTGTGGCAGACTATCTTTTCCGCTATTGGTACTGAAAATTAACCCCCGAGCCACACTTGGGAATACCGCCAGTGGGGTTGAGGAATCGTAAAACATAAAATCACTGTACCATTACCTCCACTTTACAACACATGCCTGATAACATGAGACTATCTGATCATATTCTACTTAAACCATTGTTGACAAGCGAGTGGAGACTGTAAAGCATAGTCACATACATAATCCATTGTCTGGGGTGTTTCATGTGCTCCTGCATCCCCTGTGGTTTCTACTTCCGGCCCAGGACGCATGAGCTGGCTTGCACAGAGATGGTATAGTTGATAATGTTATTTTATACAGCTGATTCCAACAGTATTTTTTCTTTGTGCGACCCTTCATGTTCTCCTGAAGAAGTCCACAAAACACATCAAGAACCATGAACAGTTTTATTCTTTGATTTATAACTAGAAATTTCAGAGACATATGCAACATTTCTGTAGAATTATTGCTGTGATTCTGGGGGAGGTGATATTAAATGTACTTTAGGAATCTGCATCAGCTGTTTTTTATTATTTGTTTTAAACATTTTCATACATTAAAATAAAATATGTACTTTTAAAGATATCTGGTTTGATGTTGTATATATCCTGAAGGCCCCATATAGGCAGTTTTGTCTACTTATAAATACATATTATATATTTTAGTTAGAGAAACCTAATTAAAATGAACATTTCCACCACTCTTAGGGCCGTTTCACACCTGGGCCATCCATGAAAGCGCGTCAATCGTGCACGATACCATGTGGATTGCCGTGCTGTCACGTAGTCGCCCATCACCAATGATTGTGCTGTGGGTGCCATTATTTTCTAATGGCACCCCAGTTGCCCTGGGCGGATCGCGATAAAACAGCCGCACGTTGTGTAGTGCAAAAAAAATGGTACATGCACCTTTTTTCTGTGATTTCCGCGCAGATGTACCCTATTAAAATCAATGGGGCCGTACGGCTGTTATTAAAATCAATGGGGCCTCGATGTCTGCAATTAAGCAGGACCGCACGATCCTGGGACGCACGTCCTGGATCGCTCTGGTCTGCACCGGCCCTAAATGTACTGCCCATCAACCCGTCCCATTTACAGTAAAGGTGCCCATACGCTGTACGATTCTCAGGAAATCCTGCGATTTGGTGTGCGCACACGCACACTGCCCGTTTGCAGTGATCGGAAGCCCGCCCCTCACTGCGGTCATCGGAAGATGATCGCAAGTACGATCTGCCCGTCCAAGATGGGCAGATCGTACGAGCTTTCAATAAGCTTACAACCAATCGCAAGACAAAAGTCTGGGCACCTTAAGAATTACCTTGATGGTCAATTTGTGCAAGGGACCCATGGTGGAGAAAAGTTAATGCCTAAGGACATACAGGATAAGGAACACTGAATGTAGATGATCTGCCACACTGCCATTTTCTGGCCTGGCAGTGTATATTGCAGCACTCTATCTTTTTTTCTCCATGAAAAAGCTCTCTCTGAAAAACAGCCCGTGTCTCACCAGCTTTACATGGTAAATACTTCCATAACAACTATAAGGGTAGACACAGAGCACAGAATAAATCAATCTTCCACGCTGTCCGTGGTGCTGGAATCTACTCCGAGCCAAGCTAAAATACTACAAAATTTATTTTATGAAACTGAAATCTGAGTCCAAAAGCAACAAAAGGAGAATTCCTCAGTGCTGACATTTAAATTGAAAGGAAGAATGAGCAAAATTTAATTAATTTACAAGACTTAATGTAGATGTTTAGTTTGGTTAAGCAATGCATTTAAAAATCGCCATTTTTTTTTTTTTTACTTGTTTTCAATTTTTTTCCATCCTTCTGCAGTCTCTTTGCAGCTATATTCTATCTACATGCATGTACTCTAGCAATGGCTGTACGACCTTAGGGTGTGTTTTGTATAGGGTTGCTATGGATGGTGAAGATGAATTGGAAACTTCTTCTCTTTTGTATGTATGCTGTGCCATTAGGCTGGTGGTACAGTGATATCTTGAGGATGAGGGCACAGACAAGTGCATCTCCAGATAAAGCTTTTTTGGGGGGGTTTCCAATATAATAGTGACTGGTGGTTGAACCCCCTGTAAGTTTTTTTTTTTTTTCCTGCTGCCTGTGCCCATTGGAAAGATTTACCTTTATTTCCTGTCTTGAAGACACTACAGAATGTGAGACGAAATCTCTCCAAAGACAGAGAAATTCCCCTAGTGGTAGATTTCTCTTCACCACATTTTGGACTTCTTATCACTTGCTGTCCCACTGAGAAAGGAACGCAGAGAGCAAAAAAAAAACCTTGGAGAATGTAGCACATCCCTACTTATACAAAAACTAGAAATATAAAAACTTTTTTGCTTTATCTACATGTAAAAAAAAAAAAAATACGTTTCGTTCCCTTTTTCAATTTAGCAATTTGAAGATTGTAACCCTCTGAACTTAAGAGAGACACTTCCTTTGTGGACAAGTATGTTTAATATGTACAAAAGCAGATGTGTCTGGAATATTCAAATGTTTGTATGAGTTGTCACTTTGTATGCTACTTCATCTCCCTGTGTGTTTGGATTTGAAGCACATGCGCTGTGCAGGGCATAAGCACGTCTAACATTGGCAAAGACAGGTGGATGGTAGACACGAAGCCACAAACACCCTCTTGATGAATCACAGCATGTCTTTTGATTGAAGCCAGGAGGGAGTGAGACAAAAGGTTTATTTTAGTACCATGTAGCAACGATTACATACTGAACAGAAGTACCAATCTTCTGTCTATAAAGTTAAAAGATCCAATAATAAAAATTTGAGATGACGTAGTACAACTGTAGCAGTGTAGTATACCTCAAAATTATAAATAGTAGAAAGCTCCATGCTGACCAGTGAATTGATATTGAGTAAATGTACATTTTATGAAAAAACAAAAATCTAATGTTAAATGCTTGGTAGGAACGTGGCAGTCATGCTGTTTTTCATTTTGGGGAGTCAATATACCATAGTTCACAATGCAACAAGCTCCTGGTTGGCAGCAAGAAGCTGGCACCCATATAGTAGTGATGTAAAATTTTACTTGCCCCTGATGCTCCATGCAGGCTGGCGTTCTCATTTTGACCCTCTGTGGTCCAATGTGCGAGCTGGTGTTCCTTTGGTAAAGTGCTGTGGTTGTACACTGCTGGGGGGCGAGTACGCTTTAATGACAGTACTGCATCTAATTAGGGTGCTGAAGGCAACAAATTGTAGACCTGGTCCTATACTGTAGATGCTAATGGAAAATACCCCCCCAGACTTCCCTCTTCTAGGTGGATCTGAGTTACAATATTTATGTGGCACTACAGATTCTCCAGTGTTTGCCTACAACTCATATAGTTTCCAATAATTAATAGCAATATTTGAACTATGCAGTGCAGGATGTGAAGGGTACAGCACCCTAAAAAAAGTACCTGAACTTTCAAAGTGGTGCACAATAAATGGGAAAGCAGATGACAGAACAAGTCAGTAGTATTGCCTGTAGGCTCCCTGACATCAATCTTTTCCCCATTACTAACTTACCATGCTTGTTCTGTACTGCGTCTGTGAGAAAATCACCATTTGGTAGAAGTAGGGCTTTGCTTTCTCTGTGTCCCTCATTGGATGAGAAAGAAAACCAGTTATCTAGCCATCTCTGCCTTTATTACTTTGACTGGTTGACCTGGAACAAGCACACATCTAGTACATTTTGAAATTCAGAACTGCATAGGTTTGTCAGTGACTCAGAAAATACTGAAGCCAATGTTGAAGCATAACAGCTAGACCATTTTCAGGAGAGGTCAGCCGTAGAGGCCTACATATTGTGCCTATGATGTGTTTGCATTGGTCGGGTCTTTTCTGCCCGTGCGTGCCCGCTAGGCGGCGCGCGCGAGCAGAAAAAAAATGCCGTCTGGAGACGGCAATCCGCCAATGCTGCGTTGCCGTCCGTCCGTTTTTTTACAACGGGCGGACGGCAAGTGGTTAAGCTTCTGCTTGTTCTCTCTATTCCTAAATACAGCCATACTGGGCAGGGGATGTCTAAATAAAATTATGAGCACATGGCAAGTATCTATTATTTCTGCATGAAAAGCTTTAACAGCTGCAGAAGAGAAAGTTGGACTGCAAAAAAATTTTTTTTTAAAAAGAAAAAAGGCCTATTTATTATATATTTATACTTTACCATATATACAGAACAGTGCCATCTCATCCACATATAAACCAACATTACAAGAGGTTTGACACAATACACTATAGTGTACAATAGTGTGGGATATTGCAGCCAGAAAGTTCTAATTTGAGTAGAAATAATTTTTTTTGTAAGTGTCTCCCTTTTACTAAAAAGGTATCTCTCCAATTCCAGGACAATACGGGAAAACAAAGGTGTGGCATTTTATTTCATATAAAAAAACTTTATTTTTTTTTTCTTCTGAAAGTCATCTGACAAAAGAACACTGGATTGCGCATACTCATGGCAGTCATTTAAAACAGAAAACTGCATTGCAGGTAAACAGGTTTTAATAAAAGGAAGACAAGAGACAAGAGAGAGAGAAAAAAAAAAGGACAGATAAGAATAGAATGTGCCTAGAAAATCCTGACTAATGCAATGCACCAAGAATCCTGCAGGGATTGAGTTACAGTATAGTATATATTAGGCAGAGTATGCCAACTTTGGAATATCTCATCACAACATTACTGATGTCATAAACGTCTGCACGCTGGATTTCGTAGTGCATTTAATAATATAAATGAATAGATAAGAAGTGAACAGCTTTCTCCATTAACCTGTTTACAGACAACAAATGTCATGTATCTGTACCAGCAGTGTCTGAACGCGTTATATAGTATCAGAACGTTCACATTTGCTACCACCATGTATGAAACAGAAGACGACTCCAATATACCATTAAATAGATTTCTGCATCAGTGCAAAGATTAGGAAAAGAGACTCCAGCACTTTACTGCAGCAACGAGCGTGCCAAAGTTACCCATGATGCTTCACACCTCGTGGCTTCCATGTTTCCCTGTGTACCGTGATAAAACTAGCTAATTCAATTTGCCAGTAGTGTCCATCTTCCAGGCACCGGTTAGATAACGTAGTCTTATAAAAAGGAGGTCTCGGCCCATCTGCAGCCAACTCCAGAAAGGCACCAGCTTGGATCCTAGACACAAGAAAAACACAAAAACTGTCAAATGCAAAGTGTATATGCGCTATATAATGACCAATCAAAGCCAACTATTATTGGAAGGTTTTACAACAAGACACTGATTGTGGGGTCTGTGATGGTCATGCGTTGAGTTCCTCCATGTGTCAGCAGTTTTCTTTGCTAAATAGATTCTTCCCTGTTCATTTTAGAACTCTGTTCTGCAGAGAGTGTACTCCAGGGCTCCGACACTCACATCATTCCAGAAAGTCATGCTTGTACATGGTCTTTTCTGCTCTCTGCAAAGTCTTCTTGTAGCAGAGCTGGAGAAGATGAAGCAGTAGGGAGAGCTGTCCTGCGCACACTTCCTGCGTTCTCGAGAAGTTCAATTAGCTTTCCTAGTTCTGAGTTTGGGACTACAGAATGATTATTTGTCTATGTTGTGGAGATGGGAGATTAGGAGGGTTTATGTGGTCCACTAGAAGACTAGGAGTATAATGCATTTCTGGAAGGCCAACAGGTATTTCCCTGCACAGTAAACTTTCTGTTATCCGGTAATCCAATCACAAGGACTCTCATCTAACCCAAAAAAAATCCCCTGTGTACTCACTGTTCTGCAGCATGCATTATCCTGGAAACGATCGTCTATTTGTCTAAATTTGCTTCCGATTACTGCATTTCAATACGAATATGAAGTCAATAAGAGTTTACGTTATACAATAGTATAGTATGGGGTATGCCATTAATTAGACCTATTTTTATTAGTAATTCTCATGCAACCAGAAACTACATTTATCCAGAATCTATCAATCCCCGTGAATGCTGGATAACGGGGAGTTTACAGTACTTGCTGGTTCTTTGAATGGAGAAAACATGGAGAAATGTTTTTTTTTTATTTTTATTTACCCCGACAAACTTCAACCCCTTAATGATGAAGGTAAAACAAACTCTAAGCCTGAACCCAGTTTTGCAACTGTGGCATGTGTTAGTAAACTGTAATATATGTCTAACTACTTACTGTATCCAGGTGAATAATACTTTGTTTTTTAGGGAAAATGTATTTAGCGGTAAATGTTAATGTTTCAAACTATTCCTCTTGCGAAAAAAAACCCACAAAAACATTCTTTTTCTACTCACAGAGGAGAAACAAAACACAGGGGAGTTTCGGGAGAGAGGAGGGGACCCAGCGGCATACCTTATCCTGCTGGGTGACTGTCCCCTCTCTAAGATGGCCGCCGGCAGGTATCAATAAGATCGCCACGCATGCACGATGACGTCATCGCGCATTTGTAGTGACGTCACGGCGGGCTGTCACCTCCCTCTGAAAAGTTGGGCACTTGGTCATGGACTGAGCGCCCAACAGTTTCGGGAGAGGAGGGGACCCGGCGGGATACCTTATCCTGCTGGGTGACTGTCCCCTTCTCTTTGTGCCGCCGTCCATCACCAAGATGGCCACCGGCAGGTATCAATAAGATCGCCGTGCATGCACGATGACGTCATCGCGCATTTGTGGTGACGTCATGGCGGGCTGTCATCCGATAACCGCTCCGTGTGACACCCAGCCTCGGGACCCCCTGCTGTGAATGGCTAATCGCAGTGATCACGTGATCTGGAACCAATCTTCCCAGCTCCTAATTATTAGTTTGAGCAACAATATTATAGAACAGATTGAAACTACTGTATGAAGAAATCTAAAACTAAACAATAAAAGGTGATCAGCGCCAGTAAGTGTAATGTGGAAATATGAGCTACCAAGCACTAAGGATATAACTAAATATCTGTAAAATGTGAAAAAACAATATTGTGCCGAGCTAATAATCATACATATCTAATAAATTGAAACATATATAAATGAGTCACATATATGAGCCTTCAAACAAATGAGGCAAAAGAAATATCTACACACATACAAAAAAGCAATATAGGCAAAAAAAGTCCCAAGGAAAAAACAAACGCAAACAATGGTGATTGTGCAAAAAATTCCTCAGATGATTCGCAGCCAATGTGCATATAACTCTCAGGTAAGGATAATCACACAATGCAGGCAGACCTTCACCTCCACCCAGTGAGTGATGATAACAAGTGAATGCTCACCTGGGGAGGTAGACCCACAGAGCTAGGTCAAATGCACTTTTTCCCTTCTTAATGGGGGAGGGAAGCCCATGCACAGAAAAAGGCGATAAGGTCTCCTCAGATCACAGGTACCAGTATAAATCCAGGTGGAAAGAGAAAAAGGACAAGGACATAGTGCGTAACGTCCAATAAAATGCAATTTATTATATAAAAAATGCGTACTCACAATGGTGTAAACAGTACAGGCATTGGGTATTGCTGGATCATACCAGCAGGACAAATGGCAGCAAAGTGATAAGAAAACTGTTCGTCCGGCTCAGCGTGGTGACATCAGGAGCTCTGCTCTGCCTAGCTGTGGGTCTATATTGTTTTTTCGTAAGAAGAAATCGCTTTTGCATTACGTTGCCATAAAAGAGTAATCAGCAGTGGGAATCAAAGGTTTCGGCATATTTTATTTAAATCACTTATGGAGATGACGTTTTCAGCTTTCAATATTGCCGTCTGTCTAGACATCACTGAAAATTCCAGCTCTCATGACTACATACTGCATGGTACACCTTCATCTTACCTTCAATTTCCGTCCAGTTTACTGCAACTTCTGCAACTGGGATCTTCAGGCACTGAGCTATATATAGGAGCTCCACATCAAACGCCCTGCATAAACAGGAGATACAATATATTGATCTGAGCTACAGAGGCTATTTCAGATGTCATTACATTTCTATGCGGAGGCCATTTAAGAGATGAGGTTGTTAATCTGTTCAGAAACCTCTTATTATGAGCAGAAAGGTTAATTACAAAGATAAGAAGGTTAAGGCACAGAAGTGATTTTTTTTTATCACATCGGTGAGAGCTGATCAGAAAACAAATACATGCACACTGTACTCTTTAGATTACAAAAACTACAATCTCTACACCTGAAAATGCAAAAAAAGTGAGCATATCCTTAAAACGCTAAATTGTATTAAACTGATCTGAACTGCACTGTTTAGACAAATAGTAAAAGAAGAAATGGTAAGACCTGCTTACTTAGGCGAGTTCGCTACAGATCCTTTTATATGCTTTATCCTGAGGCACAGGCCAAATGTCCCTGCCAACACAGAGATTGTTGAGATACTGCGCTCTTTAAAGTGACACTGAACTCAGGAGTTAAATCTTAAAAATGCATTCAAGTATCTTAACTAATAACAGAATGTATCTTATTTGTGTATCACTCGGCTGTAGATCCTCAAATCATCTCTGAATCCATGTGCCTACGCCTGCGCACGGGGCCCAGTGCTTCTGCCACCGGCAGCCACCCGGGAACAAAGGCCGCGATCGCACAGCCATCAGGGGACATACCTCTGTCCCTCCCCTCTCGTGCCTGCGCCTCTCACAAGGGCTGTGGGAAGGCTTGGTAGGAGCAATGCCAGGGATCTAGCTGTGGCCTTAAAAGGGACCCTGAGGATTTAACCCTTGCTTTGCCTGAGATTTATGCTGGTGACCTTGTGGATTTAACCCTTGTTTTGCCTAAGGGTGCTGCCTGTGACTTGGCAAATTTCATCCTTGCTTTGCTTGAGATACCTGCACATGAGCCTGTGGATTTAACTTTTGCTTTGCCTTACATTTCTCCCCGTGACACTATAGCTTTTAAAAATAATTAAAGTTCTGCCTGATGAAGGGGATCCTGCGTGACCCCGAAACGTCACAATGAGCATGTTTTGCACGTGTGTCAATAAATAGACGTACTTCTACCTTTGGAGTGCCGGTGTCCATACTTTTTTGTATTACTGCACGGTAGCCATCCTTCGACTGCCGGTGCACCCAACCATTCTTATTATGGATAAGCGGTCAATGGGTATATGGATTGTTGATGTCTATACAGTTCACCTATAACTCTCATTAGCATTGCTATTTAGTAAAATGATAAAAACAGATCTGTAAACAGTCCTGTGGGGCCTGATGAGTCTGTTTTGGATCAGAGACCGGCACCAGCGCTGGAGGGACTGTCGGAAATGAGTGGAAGGAAGATGATCGGATTAAGAGGCATCAAACAAGGTAAGTGCTTACAGCAGCATTGGGGGTGGGGGGGGGGGAAGCTTTACTTTCACTTTAACCCTTGCTGTGTATAAAACCTCTGCCCATGAACCTGTGGATTTAACTTTTGCTTTGTCTGAGACCTCTGCCCGTGACCCCATGGATTTAACCCTTGCTTTGCCTTACACTTCTGTCCGCGACACTATAGATTTTAAGTATAATTAAAGTCTTTTGTTCTTTGGCATATATCTACTGCTAGCAAGGACTAGAGATATGCCCCATGATTAAAAAAAAAAAAAAAATTATAATTAGGCAAATACCTAATTACTCATCTGTTCCAGCGCCGCTTGCTCCTGTCTGAAGCGTTCCCAAACCGCTGTGAAGTGTGCGGGTGCTTGCGCAGTAGAGCGGAGGGGAGAGAAGAGAAAATTAAACTCAATGGACGCAGCTAGGCAGCCGGGAGCACGCACGTTGGACAGACACTGTGAGGCCCGAGGAATCTGCGGTGGATCAGACACCGGCACCAGCGCTGGAGGGACTGTCGGAAACGAGTGGAAGGAAGAAGATGACCGGATCAAGAGGCATCACATAATGTAAGTGCTTACAGCAGCATTGGGGGGGAAGCTTTAGTGTCACTTTAACCCTTGCTTTGTATGAGACCTCTGCCCATGAACCTGTGGATTTAACCCTTGCTTTGCCTGAGACTTCCACCTTTGAACTTAAACCTTGCTGTCCGTGACCCTGTGGACTTGATGTTTGCTGAGTCGGACTGTCATCTTGGGGGTACCTGCCCCTCTGCTAAAATCCCTGTGTTGAACCCCTTAATAAAAGCTCCCTTCGCCAAGGGTCCATAAAACTACTTTCGGTCTCCGTGTGTGTTCTGTGTTGCCCACTCCCTCCATCACAGTGTCAGCACCAATTCAGAGATGATTTGAAGATCCACAGCTGAATGAAACACAAATAAGGTTAATAATTCAGGAACTTGAATGCATTTTTAAGATTGATCTCCCGAGTTTAGTGTCACTTTAAGCTGGCACTGCCCATATATGTGTGAGACTCATCAGCTTTTCATGCTGACATCACCAATCAACAACAAATCAGGAAGCTTTACTTTATGTAGTCAAGGCATGTGCAAGAGTTCCTTGGCGCTTTATCAAAAGGCATACATGTCATGTCAGGTAGAAGATGGCAGTCAGCTCTTCACAGCAATATGGCGTCATCAATTCCTATGAGAGCAACTGAGAATGAGCTGATTGATCAGTTACGTTACCTATTCGCCAATTACACAGGTGGAAATTCATATTTGCCATCACCAGTAGGTAGGGCGATACTACTTATGCTGGGCACACACCTTACACCTTGTAAGGTAATTAAAAAAACGTACGATCTGCCTATCTTGGACAGGCAGATCGTACTTGCGATGATCGCAAGCCCGCCCCGCTGAGGAGTGGGCTTCTGATGACTGCAGTGCTGATGGGGCAGTGGGCGCATGCGCACACCGGCCCGTGCGGCATTTATCTTACGAACATGCCACACACCCGCCGACAATCGTACGATTCTCGGCGGGTTTTCGAACATGTTCAAAAGATAAAAGTCGTGCGACCTTACAGTAGGAGAGGTCGCACGCCTTCCACACACCTTACGATAAGGTCGCAAGGTGCGTGGGCACCTTTAGGTTGATAGATTACACTGAGAAGGAAACTCGTTATGATCTTCATGTATCATGTGTTAAAGAAATACGGTGTATTGCTCACAACTGAATCCTTCTCTTTATTTCCTGACCTCCACCAGTATGGCAGAAGGAATCTGACTGGTTGGAGAACTAAAGCCTATACAGGTCACCTATAATGCTCATTAGCTTTGCTATTTAGTAAAATGATAAAACAGGTCTGTAACCAGGCACCATTTCCTCCGATTTTAACCATATCACACCTCAGCTCTAGTTTAGGATTGCTCATACGTTTAGTATGGCTGCCATATAAAATATAAGCAGGGAAAAAGGCAGCACTTATACGTGTGATTGAGGATGTCTGAGACACGCACACTATCGAGACAGCACTGTTTAGTTAAAGATGGCAAGTCAACTGCTGGAGACAGAAACATTGTTAATATTTAGAAAATACCACCACATGCTAATCCCGGGAAAGAGGAATGTTAACAATCTGCTAGTAAAGATAAAAATAAATCTTCAACTACAGCAGGGTGTCCTGTCATCCGGGCTGCATCACTGTCCACCTTCAGAGCATGCATATAAACCCAGAGGCTCCAGCAGCCGTGGAACCCCCAAATTCCCAGCTACTATGGAAGCTACAATTATTGGACGGACACAAAGTGATCGGAGTAAAAAAAAAAAAAAGGACAACAGCTCGTCAATTTATAATCAGTATAACAAGCAGTTGGAAAGGGGTCGATTTACGATAAGTACCCAATTCAAAATGCTCCAGTTAGTAATGTGAGCTAAAGTCGGCTTCTAAAATCATAACCAGAGCAAAAGGTCTCAGATCCATACCTCGGTCATTAAATGTGAGAGGTGCACGTCACTGTTAATATGTCAAGCTGCTTTAATATATGTGCTCATCTTTAGCTGGACATATTGATATACAGTTGTGCTCATACATTGCATACCCCTAGCAGAATCTGTACAATGTTAGCCAGTGCCACGATACAACCCACTGACAATATGCAAACAAGCACCAGAAAAGCCTCAAAACCTCTAGAACAAAATCATTTGGAGTGATGTGACCATAAAGTTCAATTATGGCCTTAACTATAGATGCATTTTTTTAGGGAGGTGTCAACAAGGCCCATGAAGGGAAGCACATCATCCCTACCGTAAAACATGGGAGGAGGATCTCTGTTCTTTTTGGTGCGAGTGTGAGCTACAGTGGCACCAGGACTTTAGTCAAAATTAATGGAAAGAGGATTTCAGCATATTTTAAGGAAATATTGCAGGAAGCATTGCATTGATAAACCCAAAAGCTGCATATGAGGCACACTTGAACTTTCCTCAGGGCAATGATATGAAACAAAAGGCCAAATCTACCAATCAGTTGCTGCAGAAAAAAAAAGGAAGGTTCTGAAGGGTCCATCAAAATCTCCTGACCCCAACATCACTGGGACACTTTGTGGAGAACTCAAACATGCCATTGACGGTGTACAAACAAATAATCCACAGGACCTGGAGGCTTTTAGCCATGAAGAATGGTCAGCATTACAACATTACAAAATGAAGGGCCTAATTCACAACTATCACAAAAGGCTGCAAGCCATCATTGACTCTAAGGGAGCAGTACACAAGATAAAGAATCAAGGGCATGCAAACTTCTGAACAGGACCAATCTATTCTTTTCCTTGCTTGCTATTGTTTAATGTCTATAGGCACCCCATGTACAGATCTCACAGATTGCATGCACCTGGCTGTTAAATGGAACAAAGCAATTGTTGTCTGTGTGATTAAGGAACACCAGAAAATAGAAAGGCAATATTAAAGATGTACATATTTAGGGACTGTTTATATTTAAAGGGGAGGACACTACTACTGCAGGTAGGAGAATTCCAGAGAGTGGATGATGATTTGGCACACACGCCAGTCTATATACTCTTAATAGATAAATTAAATGTATTCTAAATGGTGCTAGTAAAAGTTCCTGTAATAAGTCTATATACAGTATATTGGATTCCTATATTCCATGCCCCCACTATCTCCACACCTTGCACTAAAAGGTTAAGGGTGCAAAGCCCTTAGTGGGCCCCAATCCTGCCAGCAGTTCTGTAATAGCAGTATATGCGTTTTACAATGACAAAGGAATCCTGCATTAAGGACACTATAGAAGCCTTTCTGTAATAAAAAGTGTACCATTACTAATCCATTATGTAGTTTAGTATTAACCACACTGATATTATAAATATAATATTCATGTTGAAGTGGAAACTCACCATCGATCAACATGAAGAGCTGTGAATGTGCGGGCAGCAGCTTCTCTTGTAAACAACTTAAAGCCACACTGTGTGTCTTTGACTCCCCGGACACACAAAAACCAGACAAGGAAATGGAAACCATACATAAGGAAGGTCCTGAACACAGAACGCTGAAAAAAAAAAATCGTAGAAGAGATTAGATCTTTACGAACACCTCAAAAAAGAAGGGGGTCTCCTGTCACACTACAGTAAGGCTAAGCTCATACCAAAAACTATGCGCCAACATGTGTTGCATTTTTTAAGGATTTTATTTTAATTGAACATGTCCAATTAAAAAACGATTTATTCTTTCCTGCCCAGGTAAATGTAGAATAATGCATGAAAACACATTAAGCGTGAACCAATTCTAAAGGAAAAATGGAGTCAGCCAATCCGATGATAGCTTTCATTTTCCACCCTCCTGTCCTGTCCTCCATATTTATACAGGAGGTCTATGGTCTGATGTGCTAGCTGAATGCGGGGACAATCAGCTGGTTGCTTTCACTATACAGCATCTGCCCAAAGCTCAGGATATCAGACTTTAGCAGTCTTGAGGATTTGGCATGGTTGAACACAGCACAGAACAAGGCGAGTATACAAAAGGGAGTAAATTAAATTTGAGGCTTCGTTTTGGGGACACATTAGGTTACCTTTAGGGCTTGTTCACACCATGTCCGGATCATGTCCAGACCAGAACAGTTTGTTTCTGGACCAAAAAAGTTTACGAATGTATCCCTATAAATATTTCTGGGCTCTGTTCACATTAGCGCAGTCCATTCCTTTCCAGACAAAAAAAAAAAAATACTGCTCATCTCATTTCCCTGGTCTGGAATGCACGGAAACGCATAAAAAATGCATGCAATGCACTGGAACGCACCTAAAAAGCCCATTTTAAAAGGTAACAAAAAAAAATAATGCAATAAAAACAGGGGGGGAAAAAAAAACCACACTACGTTTGCAGAGCTGCTCCGGAAACTGGAACCTGGCCTCCGAGTCAAGTATTGGGAGTCATGTTCAAGTTTTGGAGTTATGGTTATATATTAGGGAAAGGGGGTTGTTAAGTGCCAAGGATGAACAGAAATACATGGTACTTCCGGGCATAGGGAGCGACTCACTTCTCTTCATTTTACATGCTGTGCTGGTGTAGTTGGTATACAGCTGACAAGAGTGGCAAGGTAGCAAAAAGGAAGGAGAGTGCGAAACTGGGAAGAGCAGCAGTTCAGTGGCCTGTTGCTTTGTTCTGCATGTGTTTACACATTATTTTAATGTTTAGAATTAAAGTTGATGTCAGGAAATGCTTGTTAGGAGAAATAGGGGGTACAGCAAGTTTTACATTTGTACTTTGCTTTTCAGAAATAGTCAAACAAAATATCACCAATGGAAGCAATGAAGATGTGATCTCTCCATACTGTCTGTGTACAGGACAACCCAACAGATGTAGTTTACAGCTTGTGAGTTGATTTACTGCTTTTTCCAGAAGTCTGCAAAGTAGCTTGAGGTATAATTTCAGGCATTCCAAACGCCAACCTTAGATGTACATCTTTGATCATATATTACACATCTACAGGGATGTCAAAATAGAGATTCTGCTACTTTAACAACATTTAGAAGGGTCATGTACAGCAGGCGTACCCTTCAAATGTCCTGTCCCCTACAGTAAAGAAGCAGGCAATGCTCTTTAATGAAAATTTGCTAAAATCCTCAAAATATATATAACTGGCAGAGCGGAGGCTATTATCTCCTCAAAAGTGGAGTTACACTTTAAATCACAAAGGTTGAACAATACATGCACAATAGCCAGATTTGTTCTTATATCTGCAAATATTTTTTTAACCTTTTACTTTATTTTTATTGGAATCCTACAATACATTCAAGAACATAAAAATATTTTACCTTGGCTATAGACTCATTCTCTAGGTGCGCCCGTGACCCACATGATATTGCCAAGTTATCCTAGTTTCAAAAAACAAAACACAAGCATCAAAATAGCACAATCTGTAATACATAAACCAGCAAAAAGAAAGTCTAGCTTAGTTCCTCCATGCCAAAACCTAAAGCCACAATAACCAATACTCACTGGCCCGGGTTTTAGACTCTCAAGTCCATCTTCAACATTTTTTAGATCTGCAAACTTGGTGGCACCATCAGCATCGGCCATTAATACAGTCCTGCCTCGTGACACCAGAGTTCCCTGAAAAAGATGTAAAACAGATGAAGAATCTTAAAAAGCAGCCAAACCAAAAAGTTATGGCGCTTATATAGACCACTAAAGCCCGACTGCACAGGCTTCCATTCCCCCCCCCCTGCCCCCATTAAAAAAAAAAACAAAAAAAAAACATTACTCTCTCCACAGCTCCAGCACTGCCTCTGTGTCCTCCTTAGCTGCTTAGATCCAGCCCCAATTTGTGGGTTGAATGATGTCTAGCATCACTCAATCATTTCCTGAAAGCACAGTCAGTTAATGATACAACCTCCCTGTGCGACGCATCATCATGCAGCCTTGGTGTACAGCGGAATGCTGTAAATATTGGTACCTGAATGTCACAGCATGAGCGCGTTTTTTTTGCTGCAAAGAAGACCACCCACTGCCATCATTGCAAAAGAAGAAGAAGAGGGACCCCGCTTGCCCATGTGACAGGCAGGAAGACAACTGGTTATAGGCATATAACAAGAAACTATAGCCCTAGACTAGAAAAAACCCTCCTAACTAGAAATCCTTGTGGAAATGTGGGATCAAGGTGCCTCACTAGTTCTTTATTGGTCTCTGTGGCTGCTGAAGGTTGGCAAGCCAAGAGGAAACCTGAAACTGTAATCATGTCCAGTGAAGTATGCCTTAGCTTATACAAAGCCCAATACCAGAGCTGGTACATTAGACAGTGGTTCATCCAATAGGCTGATCCAAGCCATTGAGTGGCTCTCGTGCAAGAGACCTTGGCTAACACAAGAATATAGCTCTTTATTTTACCCAGGTTACTGTAAATTTAAAACTTAATTGGACTCTTAAAATTAACTGCAATTTTTTATAAAAAAAGATCCTTTCTAAAATTAGCTATTATTAGCTCTGTAGTTGGCCAATAGGCACGCAGTGTTTGCAGAATGACCTAACAATATTTCTGAAATGTTAAAACTAAGAATATTCAGAGTCTAACTGTAATTTTCCCAACAGCTGTAACACTGATAATTTTCCCTGATATACACATGGCCACTTACAGTCTGCATACGAAAGCCAGTAATTAAAATATGGGACATCTCCCATCACTCACCCACCTGATCTATCCATCTGTTTTTAATATGAAGTTAATTATTTACTTATTTTCTAAATCCTTAAAATCTCATGAAGACCTGCTAATGGTTTACATTGGAAAGCTTACAGCCTGATCTTTAAGAATATACACAATACTACAAAATATCGCTACATTAAAAAGCTATTGGTTCCAATTAACATACTGTAGGTATTCTCAAAAATATACATTTCTGAACTTTAAACCAAAAGGATGTGGAGGTGGGGATTGGAGGAAGAAACTAGTTTAATTGCCCCTTTATTTTTTTTATGGCAAATGTTTTTTTTTTCTACAGTTAAAAATTGGATGGCGATATCCCAGTATTTAACATTCGCATATTAACTGCCAGTTTATGTTCTCATCTCATATATTAGGATGGTGTTATGTAGACTTTAAGTTCAAGATGTTACTTACTATGTCTAATTTAACTTGTTATTTTATGAGTCAAATCTATAACTGGCTTACACTATTGTTGTGACTGTATGCCTCTATCCTAAATAAAGAACATACAAAAAATATGAAACATCAGGCGAGTAAAAAAATTTGAATATCATTAAAAAAAAATTAGGCAATGATTAAATACACGAATAGGGTAGGGAGTAAAGGGACTGCACTACAACAAGCAGAAGCAATGTACAAGGATTTGCAGTATGGAATTTACACACTATGACAACACATGAGTAGAGTGAAGATACATGTATAGGAATGACGGAGAGTAATAAGGAAT
>NW_017306276.1:476539-492266 GCF_000935625.1 Nanorana parkeri | reverse complement strand
AAAATGGTAATGTAAAGGATTTGGTAATGTCTGTTAGTGAAAGTAATGTTTAGATGTTTGTTAATTAGAATGTGTTCATTCATGATATGAAACAACAAATAGATGTCTAAAAGAAGTTTTATGAAATTGGTATAATTGTGTTGATGTGAAATAATAATAACAATAAAAACATAGAAAAAAAAAATTAGGCAAGAAAAAAAAAAAAAAGGAAAATGTTACAATAATAAAGCGTTTATCATTTTCTAGAAACACTCCTTATTAAACATAACATCAGAGTCTTTCCATAAAAAGCTTTTTTACGTTTTTGTTTTCCATTAAAAGTCCACTAATCTAACCCCCCCCCCTTATCTCTTTTATAATCCCCATCCCGACTGCTTACTTAGATCAAGAAGTCAGCCGTACGTATGTTTACAGCATCTCACACAAACACTGGCCTGAAGATATTTGGGAGATGGTCCTGTATGAAGCTCCATTCACACCTAAGCGTGAGTGTAGATAGGTGATTTAGAGTCGATTCTTCTGCACGTTGCAATGTACATTTTTCATGCGTTTTTATGCACTACTTGTAGTACAGGAGCAGAATCAACTGTTTGGGCCCCACGGGCCTTTACATGGGAACTTAGGATGCACCAAAACCAGTGCCGATACTTGACATTTTCATGAGAACTACCAGGGTTGCAGCTGGGATCTGGCTCTGGCACTCCACCACTGTCCTGAAATCGTCAGTCTGTATTGTTTTAGAAAAACTGTCACATGACAATAAACAAAAATGTATCAGTACTCGTACTTGTAAGTACTTGGACAAGTACCAGTACTTGCAAAACTGGTATCGGTGCATCCCTTTATTTAGATTTATAAAAACAAATGTACAAATCCGGGTGCTCTGTATGCTCCATACAAATGACAGCTGCCTCCTAACTTTTAGTCTTGGAGCTCGAAAGGTATCTGTACTTGTACTAAGTACAGTACTTGACATCGGTGCATCCCTAATGGGAACCCCTGAAAAACATGCGCTTTTTTTTGTGTTTCCTGGTTGATACACGCCACTACAAGGATTACTGCTGAGCTTGATTTGCTTCGTTGTTTGTAAGTGCATTTTTAAAAATGTAAATAAATGTTTTATCAAGATACTGCGCAATGGGAGTTCTTATTCTTTCATTTTGAGCGCCACTGGATGAAATATTGAAAGGAGGTGGAAACGGAGATCTCAAGTGGATCCAAGTATAGATCCTGCTACTAGTGAAGAGGAGCTGTATGTCGAGTACTGAACGGTGGGAGAGAGGAGAGGAATGCAATGCTGATTGAATAGGAGATGTTTGAAAAGGAATGAAATAATATTGCAGATTCTCTTTTGATGTGTGCACCTTACTGTATAACTGGTAACAAATTGTTGAGTGCGTTTGTCGTTTGTTTTGCTTTCTCTTTTGATTAAAGCACATTATTGAGGGCTATCTGGTGAGTGCAAAAGAGAGCAATTATGGAGCACCGTCACACATTGTGAAATAATAGTGCACTATTCTAGTGAAGAAAAAGCAGTGTCACTTTGGGGATTGAAAGTTTTTAAAATAAATTTTTCACTTATTCATTTAACCATCTACAGTATGATATTGGACGTTGTATACACCACTGATTACCAGGCTTATGTGGTTTTTGCACTTGGAATAACGTAGGATGCACTCATCTGCATTTTTAACACTGTGATTATATGATTGGATTGATTTGAGGTTTGTGTTAGCACAAAAGGAACGTATAAAAATATTTTCTGCACTGATTGACAAGCATTGGTTTTGGGCATAGTGCAATACATGTGCCTGAACTGTTTTGCACTTGGCACCAAATTGCACTTTATAGATCATAATACATTACACATCTTATTTTGGTGGAAAATACATATTTATTGTTTATACATATTTATTTTTGAATTTGCACATAATAATAGTATAAGGCACAGCGCAACACAGTTGAGTTTATATACATGAGGCCAAAACGCTCGCTTTGGCCTGACAAGAAGTGCATGTACTTTTTGAGCCATGGGCATCAGGCTAAAAGTGACAGAACACTCAGGTGTAAACAGGGGCCATTGAAAACAATGGAATTCCTCATGTTGAGTGTGGTAGCACTTGGGCAATCGAGCCACAAAAGCACAATACACACAGGGGACCATGGGGAAGAAAAGTAGCCACCCCCCAGAAGGAAGGAGTTGCAGCACCAATTCAGAGTTGATTTTTGGATTTACAGCCGAGTAATACACAAATAAGATACATTTTTGTTAATAGTTAAGGTACTTGAATGTGTTTTTAAGATTTAAGTCCTGAGTTTAGTGTCACTTTAAAATATTAACATAGTTAAGAATTGCTCACCATCCGCACAGCTCCACCTTTGCCACGATTCTTTACTAGTGTGAGCACGCGGACCTTATCACTTCCATACCTTTTGGAGTAGTTCAAGGCAACCTAAATGAGAAAAAAAAAAAAAAGCAGAAAATTAGACTAATTTTTCATTTCCATCCAGCTATACAGGTGAAACTCGAATAATTAGAATATCGTGCAAAGTTCATTTATTTCACTAATGCAACTTAAAAGGTGAAACTAATATACGAGATAGACTCATTACATGCAAAGCAAGATAATTCAAGCCGTGATTTGTCATCATTGTGATGATTATGGCTTACAGCTCATGAAAACCCCAAGAACCCCAAATCCACAACCTCTAAAAAGTAGATTATTACATGCAATCGATAAAACAAGGATTGTACATAGAACAATATCGGACCTCTGAAAAGTACAAGCATGCATATGTACTCAGTACTTGGTTTGGGCCCCTTTTGCAGCACTTACTGCAATTACTTTTGCACGATATTCTAATTATTCGAGTTTCACCTGTATACACAGAGTAATTGTGTAAAGCTACACCTGTTCCAAACCAATTAGTTTTAATGAGATTCAGTAGGATTTGTTCCTCACGGCTAGGTCAGCTAGACCTGCTGCATTGTTCAGAAAACAAAATATATTCTTTGCCATATGATCACACTAAACTGCAATTTATAATGAAATATTTTGCAAGGGCAAACAAGAGTTCCTATTATGAACACGTGGCTCAGCAGAAACGTAAGCAGTTCAGCACCGGTCACAGAAGAATGCAAATGGCCAATTTACCATCGGGTGAGGGTCAGCCATTTCCGAGAGGAAACCTCTGAGGGCAAACCAGGGCCCTCCTAAAAAGGTGGCCATACACTTTACAACCATCACAAGTCTTGCGACGGTTGTAAAGTAATTAAAAAACGTACGATCTGCCCATCTTGGACAGGCAGATCGTACTTGCGATCATCGCAAGCCTGCCCCCTGAGGGGCGGGCTTCCAATGACCGCAATGCTGAACGGGCAGTGTGCGCGTGTGCACTCCGGCCCGTTCGGCATTTGTCTCCCGAGCATCATTCAAACCAGCCGAAAATCGTAGGATTTTCGGCTGGTTTTCGAGCATGCTCCTTAGACAAAAGACGTGCGACCGTACAGTAGAATCGGTCGCACGTCTTCATTCACACTGCACGATTCTCGTACGATCGCGGGGTTTCCTGCGATTCTCGTACGAGAATCGTGCAGTGTATGGGCACCTTTACTGTGAAAAGCACTAATTGCAATCTGCGGTAAATGTGAGAGCTTTACTCCAAAAGGATCGGTGACTGAGTAAGTTAGTGAGCAGCATATGAATCTATAATTACATCAAATGGCTACAAACTTTATTTGTAGTTATTTGGTGTGTATTCCTTTTGTTCTTTCCTTTTGAGAAAGAGATTGGATATACTGGAGAAAAGAGCAGACAAACAGTCACAATGGATGCAAGAGCAATAATGGGGAAAACGCCAGAATGGGGATAGGGCCATGCAGGAAGAAACTAACATTTAAAGCAGAACTCCGGGGAAAAATAGGCTTAGCCCCACACTGCAAGGGTTAACTGCTCCTTTTGTTCTAGGGACTAAAGTAAAAAAAAAAAAAGTTATACTCACTTGAACCCCGGAGCTGGCCAGCTGTCTCAGCGATCACTCAAGCCTCTCTCCTCCTGCGATGCAGTGATGTATATCCCTTGGCATCCTTTCGTCTGATACATACAGGGTTATTCACAAAAGGGTGAAGAGTTTGGAGAAGTGAACATTCTGGTGTAACATAGCTGATATGAAAAAAATTCCCCAGTCCAGCTCACTTTCCAGTTCAGCTATGTTGTCTAGATTGTTCACTTCTCCGGCCTTCTCCAAACTCTTCACCCTTTTGTAAATAACCCCGATAGTGTATTCCTAGTGATGCTAAGACCGTTGCTGCAGAGGGGGAGAGGCGCTGGAGGGCATGGCCCAACAAATACCCGGCTCCGAGGATCAGGTGAGCATAACTTATTTTCCTCTCTATAGGCAAGCTTTGCAGAAGTTGCAAGGGCAGAACCACTGCAAGAGTTAATAATATATTTTCCAAGAGCTCTGCCTTAAAGGAGAACTATGGGGTCAGTGTTTTTCCCCATAGTTCTCCTTAGGGTAACGGGAGGACACAAACTAGCGTCCTCCCGTTACCCTAAGCTCAGTATACCGCGAGCTACAGCTCGCGGTATACTGAGACGCCGCAGCCGAAGCGGATCACGACTTAGATGACGGGATCCGCCCAGCTGCGTGAGTGACAGCTGGCTCTGCCTATCTAGAGGCAGAGCCAGCTGTACCCGCCCCCTCCCCCGTCCGTTCTGCCAGTCAGCGCTGGCAGATCGGAGCGGGGAATCCAGCCCCTCCCCCCTGTCACGGCAGAGAGCCGTGACAGGATCGAGAGGCGAGCGAACCCGGGATGTGTTCACTCACCTCCCGATCTACTGAGCCGACCTGTGACAGTCTCATTGTCACAGGTCGGCTAGAACTATGAGGTGAGTGAAAAGCACTCACCTCATAGTTCTCCTTTAAAGGAATGCTGAACAAGAGGGAAAGTAGAGTGGGAAGTCAAGTTCTCCCCCTCTAGGGTGTATAGCGAAGTCCTGGTTCACACCTAGCCTTTTTCTGCCCTAAAAAAATGATCAAAACAAAATTTAATTAATTTCTATGGCTATGTTCACATCTGAGCGTTTTGATGCCCGTCGCTGGAATAAGTACATGAGCTTCTTTTTGGCAGATTAGGTGCTTCTTGGCCCCATAGACTTCAATGGATACACTCAAAAACATGTGTTTGCTGCGTTTCTGCGCACGTTTTACGCTTTTGCTCATTTAAAATCAATGTGTCAATCTACTTGCAAAAATGTGCAACTTGATTTATGCGCATGCAAACACATGCAGCAAAAACTCACGTAAAAAAAAAAAAAGAGCAAAACGCTGTCGCCTAGGTGTGAATCCAGTCTAAAAGGTATGGAAGTATGCTGTGGTACTGCAGACAGGAAATGGAAAGTGTGCCTCTATTTATATTCTGCAGCAGTGCCTCAATGTGCTAAATTTATTTTTAAAAATGTTAATTGTACAGTATTTTGTAGTAAAACGGTTTAACCTTGAGTAATTTTTTTTATATTTAAAAGAGGGTCACCGGAGTATTTACGAATGTACTCCTGTGACCCAAAATCAGCATATAGCAGGCGAATGCTGCTATATGCTGGCAGCACAGCACAGCTGGAAAGGATCCCGACAATATTGTCAGGTTTGGCTGGGCTGCCTGACTCAGTGGTCACATGATTGCTCAGTTCTCAGAAAATAGAGCCAGCATTTGACAGCTGCAGTGTCACACACCGGCTCGAAGTATTGCCAAGAGTATTTAACAAAACTTGTCCTTTTAATATTTAATTTAAAGTACACTGCTCTCTACAAAAACAATCCATAGAACGTGGAGCACTAAGCACTGCATACAGGTTAGTGAGAGCCTAAAAGGTGCCCATACACCTTACGACCATCGCAAGACTTTTGTCTTGCGATGGTCATATGCTTATTGAAAGCTTGTACGATCTGCCCACCTTGGACGGGCAGATCGTACTTGCGATCATCGAAAGCCCGCCCCGCTGAGGGGCGGGCTTCCGATGACCGCAATGCAGAACGGGCAGTGTGCGCACACCGGCCCGTTCCACAGCTATCGAACGAGCAGGCTAGAAACCCGCCGACAATCGTACGATTCTCGGCGGGTTTTCAAGCATGCTGATTCGACAAAAGACGCACGACCGTACAGTAGAAACGGTTGCACGTCTTCATTTCACACGTCTTCGTTCACACTGCTCGATTCTCGTACGATCGCGGGATTTCCTGTGATTCTCATAGGAGAATCGAGCAGTGTATGGGCACCTTAACTGGTTCTCTTTAGTCAGATGATGCACTAGGGAGAAGTACACACAAGGGTGACACTGATCAGAAGCAAGGGGCAAAGTGCGTTATCCCCACACCAATCAACAATTCTCCACTGTTCTGACAGTTCCCAAACTGCATACATTGGTATAGCATATTGTATATATCAGCACTACCTTATTAAACCTTAACGCAAACCAGTCACCTATATTAGCATTTTTAATATAGGAAGCTGGTGTGAAAGGAACAGAATATTAAACTTGGATCAGCAGGAACCTCCTCTTCAATGTACCCTCACCATTGCTTCCCACTTTCAGCTTTACAGAAATACTGTCACATAACATAATGTAGACCACATGGCTCACTGGCTACCACAATGCAATGTGGGATGTGCCAGGTATGTTTAAGCTTTGACCTACTGAAAAGGTAAAAGTCTGCATATACAGTATATTACCAAAAGTATTGGGACGCCTGGTTTTACACGCACATGAACTTTAATGGCCCCCCAGTCTTCGTCCGTAGGGTTCAATATTGAGTTGGCCCACTCATCGCAGCTATAACAGCTTCACCTCTACTGGGAAGGCGTCCACAGGGTTTAGGAGCGTGTCTATGGGAATATTTGACCATTCTTCCAGAAGTGCATTTGTGAGGTCAGGTACTGATGTGGGACGAGAAGGCCGGGCTCACAGTCTCCTCTCTAATTCATCCCAAAGGTGTTCTATCAGGTTGAGGTCAGGACTCTGTGCAGGCCAGTCAAGTTCCTCCACCCCAAACTCGCTCATCCATGTCTTTATGGACCTTACTTTGTGCATTGGTGCGCAGTCATGATGGAACAGGAAGGGGCCATCCCCAAACTGTTCCCACAAAGTTGGGAGCAAGAAAGTGTCCAGAATGTCTTGGTATGCTGATGCCTTGAGAGTTCCCTTCACTGGAACTAAGGGGCCAAACCCAACCCCTGAAAAACATCCCCACAGCATAATCCCCCCTCCACCAAACTTTACACTTGGCACAATGCAGTCAGGCAAGTACCCTTCTCCTGGCAACCGCCAAACCCAGACACGCCCAACGGATTGTCAGACAGAGAAGCGTGATTCGTCACTCCAGAGAACATGTCTCCACTTCTCTAGAGTCCAGTGGTGGCGTGCTTTACACCACTGCATGCGACGCTTTGCATTACACTTGGTGATGTAAGGCTTGGATGCAGCTGCTCGGCCATGGAAACCCATTCCATAAAGCTCTCTACACACTGTTGTTGTGCCAATCTGAAGGCCACACGAAGTTTGGAGGTCTGCAGCCATTGACTCTGCAGAAAGTTGCTGACTTATGTGCACTGTGCGCTTCAGCATTCGCTGACCCCGTTCTGTGACTGTACGTGGCCTACCACTTCGTGGCTGAGTTGCTGCTGTTCCCAGTTGCTTCCACTTTATTATAACACCACTAACAGTTGACCGTGGAATATTTAGTAGCAAGGACATTTCACGTAACACCTGAATCCAATGATTTGGAGGGGTGTCCCAATACTTTTGGTAATATAGTGTACATTTGCCTCCCACGGTGCAGCTAGGAGGAATTGCTAGGGGGTCTCCCACGGTGCAACTAGGATTTCTCAAACTGCACCTAGGAGGAGTTTCTATCTAACTGTTACATGCAGGTACCTGCTAGTGCCCACTTTTATACAGGCTGCTTTATACTAATGACAGCATTCCACATCACTTTCAGTATTTGTCTATGGGAAATGTTGCAAATACATGAATATACAAGTGACTTTGTGTAAAACCATAATTATTTCCTTTCACAATCTATACATATGAATAGCCCAGCAATTCTTGATGTTTCTAGTATTTCTTTGGTTACCTGTGTTGTTTCATCAGAACTTCCATCATCTACAACGATGACCTCATATTTGAAAGATGGACGTTGCTTCTGTGTAGCAGAAACCCCAAATTAAAAGTTTGCAGGAATTAGATCTAAAACAGTTTGTTAACCAAATACAATCCATAAACTTTCTCCATATTTATTTAAAGAATCAAAAATGTGTTCACCACATGGCACATTTGCTTCTTTTACTGCCACTGCTTATGCCTGTCATTCGAGAATTATGGAGGCTGCCACTGCTGACTTCTCCTTTTGAGAATGTTCATTCTCTGGCTGGCATGCTAATATTTGGGCTATAACACGTTGAGTCAGTGATCCAGGAACAAGTATACAGATGAGAAATTCTGGGTCTGTACTAAAGGCACCTTTTTGGACAAGGTTTCATTTTACACCCATATTCAGGATGTAACATGAAACGTGGCCACATCGGAACCCCCCCCACCCCTCTTCCGCCTCATCATTTGACAGGATGTGAATGGAGAACCTAGAATTCCCATCAGCCATCTCTGCAGAGGGACTTATAGTTCACTGCCCTTGTAGTGCATGGACACTTCATCTCATCATTATTACCGAGTGTCCATACCTCGGTACAGACATGGATGGGAGAAATACTCTGCTGGAGCCAAAGCATTGCACTTGCGATTCACTGATCACAAATGTAATGCTTTATTCGCTCGAATGCAAACAAATAAATCAACATTTTTTTTTCTTCTTTTATAAAGAACTCTGCATTTATTATTTTTCCTAAAAAGGTGGAATTTCCTTTTAACCACTTCAGACATATATTAGAATTATATTTTCTGATTTAGATTTTTTGTTGTTGTTATCCTATTAGGCCCCATTTACATGCGCTAATCAGGTCCAGCAGCGGATTCTTGAGCCTGGAACTGCACTGCTATTTGAATGTATCCGCACATCCAACGATTACCTGTGGATAGGGACAGACGACCAGCCGCCCGACGCAGACAGATCACATCCATGGTCATCTGTCTCTCGTGCAGGTAATCACTGAACATGCGGATACATGTGAATAGTGACCGACAGATGCGTCTCCTATCCACAGCTGTCCGAAACCACCTTTCGTTCCAGATGCAAGAATCCGCTTATTCTTGCCACAGGAATCTGCTGCCAGTCTTAGGTCTCGTTCACACCTAGGCGTATTGCATACGTCTGTCGCGCGATTCGCGGCTTAAAGTGGACCTTTAAAATAACAACAAACACACCTTTTGAAATGTTTAGTAATGACAATGTACAAACACATAACAAAGTAAAAGCAGTGAAGCGCCACGAACTGTCAATCCTCAATGGGAAATCCTCTTCGGCATACTGCAGGATGCTGCCCCAAAGAAGCCGGGAAAGCTGAGAGTCTAGAAAATAAGCACAAAAGAGCTGACAGGCAGTAAGATGTCCACTAGGCGATTCCTGTGTGTAGTGACGTTAACGCGTTTCCGGGGCACGCCCCCTTCATCAGAACATCATGTTCTGATGAAGGGGGAATCGCCTAGTGGACATCTTACTGCCTGTCAGCTCTTATCCTATGGCTGTGTGACACTCATGTTTGTGAGTATTATTCGGTTCTTTACTCTATGTTTACTGAAATAAAATTGACCTGCACCAGGAAAGGCGCCCCTTTTGTGCTTATTAATGTACAAACACATACTTCTAGATAATTGCCGGCTTTGTATTCTTTGCACACCTTATTTCTCTTTTCTTTCCCCGTCTTCTGACCGTGCCCATGTTTACTAAGGGCAGATTACTAGCTCTCCTTTTACTTCCTGGATTTCTGGCACATGTGACCAGGACATGTGACCATGCACATCATCTCAGGGGAGGAAAAAGTATTTCACTAAGATGAGATTCCCAGCAATGCTTTGTGATGACAAGGCAATCCCAGTGTGCATTGTTTTGGCAAACTGAAGTCATTTGCACTTTGTAAGTATTTCAGAATCGCAGCATTTTACACCTGACATGTCTATGTTATTATTAATCATCATACATAGGAGGGATGCATTGGTAGAATGTGATTTTTTTTTTTTAGTGCAAAGGTTTGCTTTAACTAGCCTGTGTAAATGGGGCCAAGTGAAGTACAAGTGAAGTACAAGTGAAGGCTCAAATGTACTAATGAGCTCCTGTAATGTTATTCCTCTGGAGGACCATTCTCTATCCTCTCTCAAAGTGTTTGTGTTACCTTATGGAAATGTTAGAAATTAAAAAAGTCTTTTAAATACATGCCTGTCTCTTTTCAAGGTATTCCATTGCTTCATCCATCATAATAGGTACTGAAAGAAGAAAAAACAAAAAAAGTGTCCACATTAAAAAGGTAAAGAACGCAGCCCCCATATCTAAGGGATTGCAGCTAAAAGACAGGATGGCGACAGCAGATGACTGCTCACAGAAATAAGTCTTACTCCACTGACATTCAGGCCACCTCTCTCTGCTAAGAAGGATTGATTTTACACATTTTTATTCCTCCATATTTATGAATATAAGGCCTGTCACACAGGTGTGTACATCCATACGACGTACACACCTGTGCAGAGACCTGCTTCTGAGAGCCCAACCTGCACATGGGCAGGTTGGGGTCGGCATGTGGCCACTTCCTCTCATAAGGAATGTACAGGTGGTTGCAGGCAATTACACGCCGTGCAGATATGCATGATCATACGTGTATAAATGAGGCCGAAGCCCAATGTTTATTTTTTTTATGACGATAAGAGCCGCTGAGTTGCAGTTTCTCTAAAGCTGGGCTGAAGTTAAAGCAGAACTCCCGTTAAAAATAGTTTAGCTATAGAGCAGCAGCTTTTTCTGCAATACTTAGCTTCAAGCCTGAGTTGTCCCCCACCACAATGGCATGACGCAGTCTTTAAATTATGTAAAATTGGGAGAATTCATTGTGACTAATGGTTACTATGCTGTCAGGAATCCACAGACAAAGGACACTCCATGGACAAAAGCTTCATTACATTATAACTAGGCATGCACCGATACAGGTTTTTCAGTACCGCGTACCGATATTTTGCTTTCGGTACTCACCAATACCGGTGCTTCCGCTGGCATGGAGCCAGCTTCCCAGCCAATCAAGAAGCCGGGCGGCAGGTAATGACATGCCGCCCAGCTTCCTGAATACCCTGGGAAACCGGCTCCAATTGTGATTGGCCGCGAAATTCTTTCACTATATTGTACACCACACTTTTTTTTTTTTTCTTTTTTACTTCCACCGCTCCAAGTTGCTCCTGTGATGGACTACAATCTCAATACAAACTAGTATTCCCATCACTGGAGCCATTTTTAAAAACTTATTTTATCCGATTAATCGAACTTAATAATCGGCTAACTAATCGATTTTTAAAATAATCGTTAGCTGCAGCTCTAACTATATGACATATGTCCTCACTGGCCACTCCCATGTTTCTATTCTGACACATTCTTTTTAAAGCTATTTCAGCTTTGCGTGTCATTTTCCTGTTAACTAGGCAATTACTTCACATCCATAAGCTACTGATTCATTTATATTAAAAATATGACAAATCCGCTGTCAGGTTTAGCAGAGTCAGTTCAATTGTCACCCCACTTACACCGCGTTTCTTCATTATATGCAGGAACAACCACAGACAGGTCTTTCTCCGGAGGGTCGTGGATGCTGGGAAAAGGTTCTTTTTCTCCTTTGTTTCCAATGAAGAACTTTTCTGCGTCATGTCGGTGCAGATTTGGCATTTTCTTGGCAGTCACATGTGCTACAACTGCGACCTAGGAATGAAAGAATGGTCACGTTATAGTGTACTTTAATGGCAGGGCTTTAAGGGCACACTGCTACACCTCTACAGATTTCCATTGTGCAGAGCTAATGTGCTATGCAGACTACTGCTCTCAAATCTCTGCACCTGATGCAGGACAAAAAAAAATGAAAATGTAGTCATTTGAAGGTATTAGTTAGCCGGCCCCACCCTGTATTCAGACCTTCACAACCTTGTGTCCTGCAGAACAAGTCAATCAAGTGTCAGCCATTCTTCATCTGTTCTATTTAGTTCTTAAATAACAGAGCAATGAAGGTATTTATACACCCCTTAGTGTTACTAGTAATGTCAGACCTTGTGCACAAGTATTACTAACCGATTCTTTAAAAGCTGAACCCCAGGAGAAGAAAATATTGCTTAAACACAACAGGTATATGTATTTTTTATTGAATCTTGGGTGTGTTTTGTGTATTTCTTCCAGATCTGTGCAGGAGCTTCCTGTAATAAAGAGTGGTCAATGTTGCACTCTCTTCTTGAACAGGGCGACTGGACTTGTCTCCGCCCTCTTCGGTAGTTTTTGCAGGCAGACTGTAGTGGGTGGAGCTTGCTGGGCCCCTCCCACAGCTCTGCTCTCTGCACAGCTAATGTGTAGCACAGTGATGATGTGCGTCAATGCACTCACTTTGGTGTGGGTTCACATGCCCCGCAACTGGACACAGGGCTTAAGTAGCATACTGTGCACTACAAATATTAGGCATATCAAAAACAATTCTAATTACTAGGGATGCACCGATACTAGTGGTCGATACTCGTACTCGCCCAAATGCTCCAATGCCTAGCCCGATACTTCCGGTATACTTTTTTCTTAGTTTTCAATAGAGAGGGGCAGGTTACAATATTTAAGGTTTTACTGTTCTGGGGCTCTCTTAGAGAAATTCCCCCTCACTTCCTGTCTGGGACTGGGAGCAACACAGACAGAAAAAAAAGCATAGTAGGGGAAGGCTAGAAGTCCTGTCACAATTGTATTGCGGTCTGTATCCCTGTTGCAGATTTGACCTTACTTCCTTTCAGGTAAAACTCTGTTAGCAGGACAGGGAGGTAGCATAAATCTCTCTAAAAGGTGCCCCATGTAGCAGTAAAAAAACAACAGGAATTCTCATTGTCACAGGTCGGCTATAACTATGAGGTGAGTGAAAAGCACTCATCTCATAGTTCTCCTTTAAACCTTAAAAATGCATTTAAGTACCCTAACTATTAACACAAATGTATCTTATTTGTGTATCACTTGGCTGTAGATCCTCAAACCATCTGTGAATTGGTGGTGACACTGTCCTTCCTTCTGGAGGGGGGCTACTTTTGTTCTCCATGGTCCCTGTGTGTGTTAAGGAGTGAGCTTGGAGTAGTGGCTACTTTACAACACACACAGGGACCATGGAGAACAAAAGTAGCCACCCTCCAGAAGGAAAGACAGTGTCACCACCAATTCAGAGATGATTTGAGGATCTACAGCAAGCTCTATTTTTTGCATTTCCAGTGGAACAGAACGCAGAAATTTTTTTGACACGCATCCGATTGCACTGCGGACGGGGGGTGGGGCGGCGTGGGAGCAGTGCCATTGAATTCAATGCACCGCCACGCCCCCTCCCGCCCCAGAACGCAGGGGGGAAGTTTTATGAGGGATTGCAGTGCGTTCCAGCAGCTACCACTCTGGAACGCACCGCATTCAGTGTGAACAAGCCCTTACTACAAGGTAAAATATTTCATCCCTGGTGTTCAGTTTTAAATGCAGCATAGACAGGTACACTTTACTGCCAATGTGTATAGAGCTGAATACAGCCAGCCAAATACAAAATAGACAGGTCCTCTTTACCGCTTAGACACCCCAGATCATCACTCTGTACAGTTTGATTAGACCACAGATCGCTGTATACCCATCTATAACATGTATTCACATAGGAAATCATCCATGTATGCATTGTAAACACTCCTTGCATAGTATATAATGACTACACAATGAGGACATGAGAGATGTGATGGTATGGCTGGTCAGCAGAGGAAAGCAGGAAGAATACAAGGATCACACCTCCACAATCTATTAGCTGGCCCCAGCAATCAGGACATTTACCAATACTGTAATACAAAGAGATATATATATATATATATATAATAGTGCCCCCATTACCAGCATCTCTACTCACCAGCAGCAACACTACAGCCGCCAGAGCAGCCAGCAGTTGCAGGAGATCACATATACAGAGGACCATGATGACCACACCATCCCTGTCCGGCTACAGCACTGAGAAGACAGCTGTCAGCTGCAAAATGTAAAGCCGGACACAACAAGCTTCCGGTACACTCTGCGCTGTGCCACTGCATCTGCCGGAACCTATAGAACTCCTACACCTATGCGGAAGTCAGCCAGTCGGCTCTCTCTTTGCCACTATCTGCAGCAAGAGGGAACCTCCAGCAGTGCTCGCTGTGCGCTCATTATGAGTAGCGCCATCGTGTGATCGTAGTTGGTATAGCCGTGATTGAAAAACTGCTAAACGTAACTATTTTTTTTTCTCTTAAGGATGGTATAAGAATTAACTATATGAGGAAGGTAATAAAGATCATAGAAAATGCAATGTGTAGTGCTTACATATTTTGTAAATTATATTATTACTATTATTATTATTGTTATTAATAATAGTAATAATAATAATTTCTAGGTTTTGCACCATTTTTTTGTAGATAGATATGAAGAGATAGAGATAGAACTGAGACCCCTGCATGGTGGTACTTACACTCCCTTGCAATTTCAAGTTAGTCCCTAGATGAAAGGAATCTATCATATCAAATAATGACCATTAAAGCAGCAATCTTACACAAGTGGTATCTTTCAGTGATGTCTTTTACATCTGATAAAGGCATTCTATAGTCCTAGCATATACAGTTCTGTTATAACATCAGCATTGTACTAGAAATACATAAAAGAGTTGTTTTTGATAATGCAATCAAAGCTTACTTGAAAAAAACCCCAACCTTTTATGTAGTGAGTGCTGCCTTCCGTCTGCCCATCACTTTCATCATCTTCACAAGACTACATAGCCCATAATGCACTGCTTCTAGCAAGCAATGATGATATCACATTGTTCAGATGTTGAGTTGTAGTTCAGACGGCAGGCTCTGTGTGAGTTGTGACACAAGGAAGTGCATATTCATAAGGCTGAGGGAAATTGTGTCAGTGCATTGAGGAAGTACATCCTATGGGCATCTTCAATAAGTAACTTTACAAATTTCTAGATCAATATGGTTATTAGGAGTGGAATAGAACCTAGGGAAATTCAGTATAGAAATACAGATTTACTTTTACTTTTAGTTTTAGACTATACATACCCTCAACCAACAAGATTTTAGGTGAGCGTTTGTAGGCAGATCATGTTTTGAAAAAGACGATGGCAGCAGCATGATGTCCCTCTCGTCACTCCTCTGTAGGTATAGGGAATATTTCTGGTGCTATCATGTAGCAGCATGATCACACAGGGCAAGTGCATTCATATTAATATCAGTATAATAGTAATGATAATGATCGTAATAATAATAATTTTAATAATAATGATTGTTGTAATAATAATAACATTAATAGTAATAATAATAACATTAAAGTGACATTAAACCCTCAGATTTTTTAACAAAACAATACTGTAATGTGCGCCTTACTGTAATCCATGGTTGTTTCCCTTCTTTTTGCTGCTCTTCCTTTTAAATCCGTATCTCTTCTCATGCTGGGCAGAACTTCTGTTTTGCAGCAGACTGCCTTGTCTCTGGAATGGATACATGGTGTCTGTGTGAAGGTT
>NW_017306276.1:472847-476148 GCF_000935625.1 Nanorana parkeri | reverse complement strand
CTCTTACAATAGAACTTTTCTTCCTGGGACCTATAGCACTTATTAAATTGATCTTGTAATCTGAAACTGAATATATTCAATACTTTGTTTTTTACTAACCATCAGACCTAACACATGCACCAATCAGGCATTAGGATCTTTGTATATAAGTGCTGGGGGTTATCCTATGCAGGCCACGTTACAGGTAACCTCAGATAAAGTATATAAGAGGGAGCTGTATTTCATTAATTATTTTTTTTTTGCAAAGTGGAGGTTTCACCAAAGGTGTCTACACAGACCACCAGCACCAATATGTCAGATCATAAAAAATGAAGACCAGTATAGTTCTGAAAAACTTTATATGGTACCTGAAGAGTCTATTCAAGGGTTTGAAGTGGGATGATGAGATCTGAAAAAGAAAACCATGTTTGGTTAGCAGTAGGGTGACCATAGACTCAGAGCTGGCAGAATGGCCCCTCTTATGTCCTATCATTGTGTGATGTTGTCATAACCTGGAGTTTTGTGCTCACCCGTACTGTCACCTCATGTGCATGGCTTCACTTGACATGTCCATGGAGATATTATGGAGATTATTATTACTTGTGGGTTTCAGCCCTAGTGAGTTGCAGGAACAGGGTCCTTTGTGTGCTGTTTGCAGTCTCCTCTCAACCTTCTACAACTGAAAAGATGGACACTGCTCAAGACTAACATTGTAGCCACTTTGACATCTCCTTGGTGGATATCCAATGGTACTTCATTTCAGGGGAAGGGTATTGATGTACAGAAATATACTATCAATACTACACACACAAACCCTGCTTCTTATACAATGACAGGCACCTATAATGATCAAAACTGAAACAAAAACGATACTAGTGTATGACAACCCGCTTGTCATGTATCCATTAATATCCATTGTACGTATGGTAGGTAACTCCCATCATATTCATGGCTGCTTTGGTTGTTTCTACTTCTCCTTTTAACTAAACAGTAAACAATTAATTGATTTTTTTTAGATCTATAATCAGACCAATAGAAAGATCTTAATGGGAAGATTTAGGACAGACTGAACTCCCCGTTATTAACGGACATTGAGGGGGATTTATCAAAACTGGAGTAGACAGAATCTGGAGCAGTTGCCCATGGTAACCAATCAGCTTCTCTCTTCAGTTTGTTCAGTTAATCTTTGAAAATAAAAGATAGAAGCTGATTGGTGGCCCTGGGCAACTGCTCCAGGTACTTCCTGCTCCAGTTTTGATAAATTACCCTCAATATATAAAGCATCTAAAAAACTGTAAGCTGCCATGTTTTTTTTTAATGTATGCTATAAATGTAACAAATATAAATCTATGCTGATGCTGTTTCTTCTTTTAATACCAGTATCAAGAATTTTAATTTGAATAAATAAACAATAGTGGTATAGTAGCAATCCTTGTAGACAATGGCCACTTCAGACCCATCCATAGACTGTATGATATCCATCTGCACAGTACTTAACAAGAACAATCTTTATTGGTAATACCATTCCTGGGCAAAGATACAATTGTACCCGAGCCAGCAAACCTACAAAACTCTGGATTTCATCATATTGTTTGTATGCATGCCAATCTTATGGAACCGGGATGAGCGGAAAGACCCTGATTCAGTGTGTGCTCCGGATGATCTCTCTGAAGACTATAAGAAGAACTTTACCTACATGTCTCCCAAGACATTTACTTTTAAGACACGCCAACTGTACAGGTGCTTATTTCAGCTATCAGTGGAACTTTCAAGATCTCAAATGGCTGGTGTCATAGTTGATCACATATGCAGCACCAGCGGTGTCCTTAGACCCTTGGTTCTCAACTGGTGGATCGCGACCCAAAAGTGGGTCACAACCTCTTGTTCAGTGGGTGGCTGTGTGCTTTTCACTGCGCTATTGGAGATGCTCCTCAGCCTCCCCCTAGCACAGCACTGTCAGTTTTTGCACTTAGCTGCCATTCAAAATATGCTGGTGGGGTGTGCTGGGCTGGGGGTATGGCCTCCGGGGGAGCTCCGTCCATACGTGCATTGCTTACAGCTCACTTGCGTGCCCTGTAGAGGTGAAGATTTTTTTTGGGAGTGTGTGTGAGAATGTGTCTGTGGTTGTGTGTGTCTGTCAGTGTTTTTGAAGGCCTGTTCACACTAGTACAGTGCGTTAATCCCACAGTCTCCTGCGATTATCGCAATGTACCACACAATCACACCTATCGTGTATTCTGGTGTGGGAGGTGCGTTGAATGGCACATCAAATGCACCTCCCGCTCACCTGCAATATTGTGTGTTCCAGTGCGGTGTGACTTGGGTTGCGACTTATTCTAAGATGGCGCCTTCCTTGGCTGTAAGGGATTGGAGGGTGTAGTTTTGCTTTAGGAAACTTTATACTGGACTGTTTTTTTATGGCGCCACTTACAGAACTGTATAATCAATTATTAGGAAATCTTCCTTTTATTATTAGACAATTTCTAAAAATCATAAAAAGATAATGCAAACCACAGGGCTCCGTATGCATTACAATGAAGGTATTCTTTTGCCGCACTCATAAATAAGATAACACGTCATTCCCAGGGCTGTCTTTAATTTTGATTGGCCCCTATGCAAACATTTTCTTCTTTCTATTAATTAGAATACTTTTTATGGATTACAACTCTTGGCACAGGTAGAAACATTGGATGCTGAAATGATATTGTACACAAGGAATACAATACTATTACACTGAAATAAAGTTGTTGTTTTTTTAAACGGCCGTGTGTAAAACCAGTAGATCCTTTATAGAAAGGTTGTATGTCAGTGGCTCTGCCATGCACAGTGGTGCAGTATGAGCAGTGCAGTTCCTGGTGTGTCCGGTAGGGGGAGTGCGGCGCGGAGGGCTCTCCTCTCTGTGGATGCTGGGACGGCTGTACATGTTATCAGGCGGCACGTGTGACTTCCTCCGCTCCGTGCGGATCTCCCTGTAATTCCGGACAACACCGGCACCCGAACTGAACCTGTCCGAACACATGGTGGGAGGGGAAAGATGGCAGCAGGGTTCAAGTGAGTATGAGACAGAGCAGCGATTATCATGATTTACACAGTGCTAAGCTCTGAGCACGAGGGGAGATACAGTCCTCACCCTTCTCTTGTAGGGAATGGGGGTGTGACTCATGGTTGGAATGAGAGGTACCCCATTATTGGACTGGGGGTGACCCATGACTGGAATGAGGGGTGACCCATGATTGGACTGGGGGTGACCCGTGGAACGAGAGGTGACCCGTGGAACGAGAGGTGACCCGTGGAAGGAAGGATGACCCATGATTGGAAGGAG
>NW_017306276.1:464500-468158 GCF_000935625.1 Nanorana parkeri | reverse complement strand
GCCTGAGGCAGCCGCCTCAGGCTGCCTTTTAGGGACGGCCCTGTACGGCACCATGGCAACGGAAATCCAAACAGAGGCTAAGATGGCGCCTTCCTTGGCTGTAAGGGATTGGAGGGTGTAGTTTTGCTTTAGGAAACTTTATACTGGACTGTTTTTTTATGGCGCCACTTACAGAACTGTATAATCAATTATTAGGAAATCTTCCTTTTATTATTAGACAATTTCTAAAAATCATAAAAAGATAATGCAAACCACAGGGCTCCGTATGCATTACAATGAAGGTATTCTTTTGCCGCACTCATAAATAAGATAACACGTCATTCCCAGGGCTGTCTTTAATTTTGATTGGCCCCTATGCAAACATTTTCTTCTTTCTATTAATTAGAATACTTTTTATGGATTACAACTCTTGGCACAGGTAGAAACATTGGATGCTGAAATGATATTGTACACAAGGAATACAATACTATTACACTGAAATAAAGTTGTTGTTTTTTTAAACGGCCGTGTGTAAAACCAGTAGATCCTTTATAGAAAGGTTGTATGTCAGTGGCTCTGCCATGCACAGTGGTGCAGTATGAGCAGTGCAGTTCCTGGTGTGTCCGGTAGGGGGAGTGCGGCGCGGAGGGCTCTCCTCTCTGTGGATGCTGGGACGGCTGTACATGTTATCAGGCGGCACGTGTGACTTCCTCCGCTCCGTGCGGATCTCCCTGTAATTCCGGACAACACCGGCACCCGAACTGAACCTGTCCGAACACATGGTGGGAGGGGAAAGATGGCAGCAGGGTTCAAGTGAGTATGAGACAGAGCAGCGATTATCATGATTTACACAGTGCTAAGCTCTGAGCACGAGGGGAGATACAGTCCTCACCCTTCTCTTGTAGGGAATGGGGGTGTGACTCATGGTTGGAATGAGAGGTACCCCATTATTGGACTGGGGGTGACCCATGACTGGAATGAGGGGTGACCCATGATTGGACTGGGGGTGACCCGTGGAACGAGAGGTGACCCGTGGAACGAGAGGTGACCCATGATTGGAAGGAGGGGGTGACACATGATTTGAAGGAGGGGTGACCCGTGATTGGAAGGAGGGGTGACCCGTGATTGGAAGGAGGGGTGACCCGTGATTGGAAGGAGGGGTGACCCGTGATTGGAAGGAGGGGTGACCCGTGATTGGAAGGAGGGGTGACCCGTGATTGGAAGGAGGGGTGACCCGTGATTGGAAGGAGGGGTGACCCGTGATTGGAAGGAGGGGTGACCCGTGATTGGAAGGAGGGGTGACCCGTGATTGGAAGGAGGGGTGACCCGTGATTGGAAGGAGGGGTGACCCGTGATTGGAAGGAGGGGTGACCCGTGATTGGAAGGAGGGGTGACCCGTGATTGGAAGGAGGGGTGACCCGTGATTGGAAGGAGGGGTGACCCGTGATTGGAAGGAGGGGTGACCCGTGATTGGAAGGGGGGGTGACCCGTGAGTGGAAGGAGGGGTGACCCGTGATTGGAAGGAGGGGTGACCCGTGATTGGAAGGAGGGGTGACCCGTGATTGGAAGGAGGGGTGACTAATGATTGGAACGAGGGGTGACCCATGATTGGAAGCAAATGGTGACCCATGATTGGAATGAGAGGCACCCTTAGGGACAACAACTACACTTGTTTTGCGTTTGCTTTGCTTTTTGATCTCTTGTGGTGCACAAGCAGTCCATTTGTAATGGTCTATAGTAACATAACGCACATTACTGGTATGCTATGGATCACTAACGTGTGACTCCACCCTAAAATAATTCCTGGCGCTCCTGTCATGACATTCCTTGTTCAGACACTTCATGTTATAGGGTGACAACTGTCACCCCAGTTTGTCTGAGCCAAAACTGTGACCCCCCCATCAGTTGCAGAGAGGAACCTCCCTTGCCCTGCAGCTATACGTCACAAAGGGGGTTAGATCTGCACTATTTCTTTCTCTACCTGGACAGTGCACAGGTTCACTTAAAGGCACGCTCCACTTATTGCAGAGAAATAGTAAATGCACACATGTTGCAAAAAAAAAAAAAAAGTGCATGCCCTTTAAAGTGACAGCTTGTGCCCAACATTTGAGGTTAAAGGAATAATGTCACCAGCACACCAGTTTTTGTTAGTCAATGATCCATTTTAATGGCACATTGCCATCCAATACACAAGCGCTTTCGGGGCCGCAGGGGGTCCCCTTCATCAGGCTCAGAATGAGCTCATTCTGAGCCTGATGAAGGGGACCCCCTGCGGCCCCGAAAGCGCTTGTGTATTGGATGGCAATGTGCCATTAAAATGGATCATTGACTAACAAAAACTGGTGTGCTGGTGACATTATTCCTTTATTCTGTGATTCACACGGTGCCTTACGTGGTCACTACAAGCACCCACCCAGCTTGGGGTTACTCTGGTTAGGAGTGCAGCAAGACATCCTGTTTTTGATGTTTTTTCAACATTTGAGGTTTTCTCTGCTTGTTGTCATCAATGGAGCTGACTCCTAAAAAAAACAACAACTATATGCTCCGGGATTGAACAGACGGGTTCTGGGATTCCATAATAACTCCTCCACCCCTGGGACAGAGTAAGGGAGGGGTATAACCCCTGGCAGCTTTTCCAACAGGAAGTGAAAGTAAATCCCTCCAAAGAGAGGGAAATACCTGGTGGTCACAGGAACTAGTGTCCCCATTAGAAGATTTCCCATCTATTCCTGTCCTGGTGACAACTTTCAGTGAGAACAGTCACTAGGACAAATAGGGGGAATTGATCTACCTAATGGGGACACAGATAGCAATAAAGACCTGGCAGGGGTTCTAGTCCCCTCTTTTGGCTTCAAAGCTGAAGCTTTGTATGATTCAGAAATTGCAGTTCATGGTTTCTGTATTTTTAGTTGAAGCTTGTATTATGTTTTAAGTCTGCAGCATTCTAGTGATGAGTATAATACAGTGGAAGGCCCTTTCCATATAGGAGTACCCGTGTCCCCTCTCACCCTCAGTATAACGTAGGCAATCTCTGGCCCTTAAGCTGTGGTGAAACTACAAGTCCCATGATGCATCTGTCTCTGGGAGTCATGCTTGTGGCTGTGAGAATCTTGCCATGCCTCATGGGATTTGTAGTTGCACGACAACTGGAGGGCCGGAGTTTGCCCGCCCCTGGGGATTGCTTCCTGTTTGGGGCTGTGTGCTGATTACGGGAAAAACGTAAACTTGTGTTTTTCTCTTTCAGGTCAGTGGAGCCGCTGGAATATTACCGGAAGTTTCTGGTGAGTCATTCACAGCTGTCACCACAGAAACTGGCGCCATTTTTTAAGTTGGTCTAAAGCAGATCATACATGAATTTCTTTCAAACAATGAGTTTTCTGAACATTCTTCCGGTTTTCCAATAGTGAGTCGGGTCCAACCGATGATCAATTTCGATTGCAGTGGTGGGAACAATTGAGGAGCAGGATGGAAATTTTTTTAACAAATGAAATTCTAACGGCGAATGTGTTTTTTGTTCCAGGAACTCCATTCGTTCCAAAATCCAATGCTAAAACCAAACGAGACTTTCAATGACAAGTCTTTGATGCAATATTGAATGTTCTGACCAGATTTGTCATACAACCATCAGTACAAAATTCTAACCGTGTATACCAGAGGTGGGCAAACTGAGCCCCCCCCC
>NW_017306276.1:458489-464381 GCF_000935625.1 Nanorana parkeri | reverse complement strand
CCCCCCTGCTGTGGTGAAACTACAAATCCCATGATGCATCTGCCTCTGGGAGTCGTGGCTGTGAGAGTCTTGCAATGCCTCATGGGATTTGTAGTTCCACAACAGCTGGAGGGCCCAAGTAAAGGACTGTGGAGGTGCTCTTCCTTTTTTTTTTTGTGTTGTCAATGTGCGTTTCCTTTGTGTGTTGTCAATGTGCGTTTCCTTTGTGTGTTGTCATGCATTGTTTTTGAATTTGGAGCAGATCAGGCCATTGACAAAGGCTTTTAATACCCGTTGCCAGCACATTGACTTCTACAGCCCCCCAACACACTACAATGCAGACAAAACAGACGAGTATTTTTCTAAACAGGCTGCACCCCTGAGATGGGAACAGACACCATCCTTATTTTGAGGACGTTACACCTGCGTTCTAGTGCATTGCAAAGTGCGTGTTTAAACGCAGTCGTAAATGGGCCCTTTAGGGTTAGGAATGAATTAACAGCAGTGCCATTTCCTTCTGCTTTTATTTCTTCACTACTGACCCACAACAAGAATGCAGGTCAGGAGAACTTCACTGGCTGCATACTTGTTTCTGGCCCCTGACCCCATTGTGAAGGGTCATCATCACAGCCAATGAACTGGCAGTTTTCCATTTTTTCCCCCCATTGTAGTGCTGCTTTAAGGACTTACCTTAAATGATGCCTCTTGATGCGATCATCTTCTTCCTTCCAGTTGTTTCCAGCAGTCCTCCCAGCGCTGGTGCGGGTCTCTGATCCAGCGCAGACTGCTGTCTCTTCCTGCCCCACAGTCTGTCCGGCGTGCACGCTCCCGGCTGCGTGCATTCACTTCTACTGAGTGTCTCCTCTCCCCGCCGGTGATGTTTGACTGCACATGCCCGCATCCTCCTGCACGGCCCGCTCCGGATATGTGGACTGCAGCCGAGAGCAGCGGCGGAGACATAGGTAAGTATTTACCCATTTGGTAACTTTTTAAAATGTTTTTGCATACATCTATGGCTTGCTAGTAATAGATATATGTAAAAAAAAAAAACCCAAAGACTTTAATTCTACTTTAAAAGCCCGTTTTTGTGGGGGGGAGGGGGGTTGTTTTTTTTTTTCTTTTACAGCCCTCTCACTGTTTCATAATGACGTGTCCCTGCTCCATTTGCCTCTTGGTGTATCACTGTCGTACAACACAGGGAGGCTGAAGGAGCAGACATACAGCTGCTGAGGGGTGAATCTGACATGGGGGCATCCTAAGGGGCTGGCTACCTGATCCCGGTAGAGGCAGCTAGGTCCCGATCTCTAAGGAGAATCAAGATGGCGGCAGGAGACCTGAGCTGTGGCAGCGGATCACAGCAGGACAACGTTGGATTCACTGGGCAGGTGTGTATGGGAATTGAAGGTAACCCAGGTAAGAGGGGTTACAAAACAACAGAGGGGGTGAACTTCCTCATTGAAGTGTTTCTTTGGTTGAACTTTTCCCTTATTGACTACTTGTTTTCTTTGATATAGACATTCTTGTTGTCTGATTCCTGTTATCTGTGTGAATGCACAAAAATCACTAATGAGGCTGCCAGTGTCCAGGTTCTTTACATCGTCTTCAGCACAGAGGACTTCTTTCTGTGACAGTTTGGGATCATTAGCTTGCGGTTTTAGCACATAATGATTAAATACCTGCAGGGAAGAGTCATACTTTTTTTGTAAGAGTAATAAGTATCACTGCCACAACTTTTTTACTTTTCCCCCTTCTAGAAGGAAAAATGTCGGCCGGATGGAAGAGAGCTGAATGAATTCAGGACCACTACAATAAATGTTGGTGAGTATCACTGTAACGCCACACTGACGCACTGTTAGATTGTATTAGTTTATTCCATGCGATGGGGCATTTTTATAAAGCAGTGACTGACATTCACCAAACATTCACTCCAGATAACTCTCCGGGGGTTTATGTTTTAAACAGTCATTGATATACAACCCCTGAATGATTAGTGAAAGTCACATTCTACCCTTTGCAGCAACGGTGCACTTTAGGGGCCCACTCACATGGGTATGTACATCTGTACAGCGTACATGCACATCCATGCAAGTTGTGGGTACCTGGACCTTGCACGGATCAGCGTGAAGCTCTCATAAGGAGGTTACAGGCGGCTGCACGCAATTACACGCAGCACTTGCCCACCCTGGGAGCAGGTCTCTGTAACATACGGATGTGCACGCCTGTGTGAATGAGCATTAAAGTGTACTTCCAGTCAAAACACATTTTTTTTTTAGTTGTTGATAGAGTGGGGGAGGGATAGAATCTATGTTGGAGTTTTACTGCTCTCTGGGGCTCCATTAGAGAGAATTTCCCTCCGTTCACTGGCAATGATTTTACCAGACAGGATGTGAGGTGAAAATCTGCATTATGGACACAGACAGCAAAAAAAAAGCTGATTGGGTTTCAAGCCTTCCCCTACTCTACTAAAAAAAAATCAGCTTGTGTTGCCCTTGGAGATCCTCATATCCTGTCCAATGAAACTGTTGTTAGTATAACAGGAAGTGAGGGGAAATCTCTCCTAATAAAGCTGAGGAAAAACAGCTCTGGCAGTGAAAGGGTTGAAGGAGTGTGGCGTGCTGGAAGTGAGGAATAGTGCAGCAGTAGTCTCTGCATAAAAGAGGTAACTACTTGTATTACCAGATCGGGGAAACGGCAGCCATATTGGTTGTGTTGAACAATATCCTCCTCATGGAATTCTGAACTTTCACTTCCTGGCTGCTCCCTGTTTGAGAATTCACAGATTGATGTCAGAAGTGAATCTGCGGTCAGTAGGTGGGGCGGAGCAGACAAGTCATTTCTTTCTTCATTTTCCTAATATTCCTGAGAATGTGGATCATTTGTGGTCTCTGCGCTGTGTCTTATTTCATGTCCTTTAGTTCTCCTGTGAATGGCGGTGATATTTGTTGTGTGATTACAGGCTCTATTACCACAGCAGACGGCTCGGCGTTGGTGAAGATCGGGAACTGCACTGTAATATGCGGCATTAAAGCGGTGAGTTGGGACTTCCTCCCATGTAGAAATGGTAGCTGGGAAAAGCGCTGTATGGTAATTACAGACTGCTGGTCGTGTCCTTAGAGACGCGGCAACGTTTACTTCAAAGTGGAAATTGGAAAGAACTTTATTTCATTGGCTTTCCTAAAGGCATGCGTTGACCTCTAATGACTTGCTGACAGTTCCCACTAATTATTGTTCTTGTGATTGTGTCATTAAACTCCCTGATCTTGTGTTCTCTTGTTTCTTCCACAGGAGTTTGCAACCCCTCCGATCGATGCTCCTAACAAGGGCTATATTGGTAAGTAACAGCCAAACATAGTTCTGTGTGCGCTCAGTAGTTCTCATTGGAGGGGATTATAATGCACTTTACCTATACAAGAGGTGGACAAAGTAACACAAACACCATCAATATCTTGATTCTGGCACTAATGGGGCCTAGGAAACGTCTGCGCCAAATTCTAAAACTCGAGCACCCACGCTGACAGGGATACCCGGTAAGGAGTGCAGCAGGATTCTGGAATGCATAATTAATAATAAACTCCAACAATTTGGTAATAAGAAAAGTGATGCAGAGTACTTTTTGGTGTAACTAGTCTGTCACAGGTTTATATTGTATATGTCTGTCGCAGTATGTGACACATTCCTTGAGACCGAGGATCCCACTGAAATCTGTCTCTGACACATATGTGACACTTTGGACACAGAGTGCATATATCTGTCCCAAAGTTTGCAAGCCAGCGCCAGTTTCATAGGTTTGTGCCAAATTCATGAATGCTGTGCAGCCTCGTACATGAATTTGGTGCAAATAATGACGCTATTCCTGTAACCCTGAGACACCAAAGGGGTTTAACCTCTTCTTGCCCACAGTTTGTAGATTAATGTTCCACTGCACAATGTCCATATGTTCTAACTGAGTGCTAGAGGCCGACAGTCAGGGAAATTCAAAAAGAGTCATTGAGACACATAAGAAAAGTGTCGAGGGTTACAGGAATAGTGTCGCTATTTGCGCCAAATTCGTGTACAAGGTTGCCGAGCATTCATGAATTTGACGCAAACCTGTGAAACTGAACCTGGCTTGCAAAACAAACTTTGGGACAGATGTATGCACTCTGATAAAGTACGTAAATGTGTGACACGTCGGACAGACATGTATCTGAGACAGATTTCAGTGGGATCCTCGGTCTCAAGGAATGTCATACCTGAGGTATGTGTCATATACTGCAACAGACATATACAATATGATCGTGTGGCAGACTAGTTACACCAAAAAGTACTTGGTCTTACTTTGCATCACTTCTCTTATTACTAAACTGTTAGAGTTTATTTATTGAATATGTTGCAAGCACAGCCCAGAATGAAACATGGCACAAATAAGAACGACTTGAATTTGGTGCAGGGGCCGGTAGAGTTCTGGAAAATGACGCATCATGTTACTGAATTTAGCGCAGACATTTCTTAGGCTGCATTAGCACCAGAATCCTGGCGCAAACACAATATTGAATTCCTGTGTACTGCTGCTAGCTGTTAAACTCAAATAGTCAGAACTAATTGGGACCCGTTTTCACCAGGGCATGTAGTGAATGCTCGTCGAACGTGCACGCTTTGATGCGTGTTCACAATACGTGCACAAACGCACTTGTGTTGCCATTCCTAGGGGAAAAAAACGTGGGACGCATGTGGCCAAATTTGCGACATGTACCACACCTGTTCCTGCGATGCCCTGGTGTGCACGGGGCCTTCAAGTAGTTCTTGATTGTTATGTCAGTGATCACAGGCAGCCAGGAGCCTTCATTCACAAAAAAAATAAAAGGCTTCAGCCTGCAGATATTGAAAATTGTAGTGCCTAACAAGTGAAAACACACACTACACCCCCAAACACAGGAATAATACCCTGGACAAATGACATTTATTGATACCTATATCATGATATCATTTTTATTTGTAAAATTTAAATAAATGAATTAGATATCAGCCACTGTCCATTGGCGGTATTCTGCATTGCGCTGTATAATGTGCTTTTGCTGGGTTTTGTAGTCCTCTATAGCCGGTGCCATTCTGCATTCATTGCTGTATATTTTTACACTTTCCATTTCACTATATTGCACACCACACTATCTTTTTTTCTTTTTTACTTCCCTCGCTCCTGTGATGGACTACAACCTCAATACAAACTAGTAGTCCCATCACTGGAGCCATTTTTTAAACTTTATTTTATTGTTTATCCGATTAACCGATTAATCGAACCTAATCGGCTAACTAATCGATTTTGAAAATAATCGTTAGCTGCAGCTCTAAACTATGAGGTGAGTGAAAAGCACTCACCTCATAGTTCTCCTTTAATGTAAGAACCATTTGTGTCCTCGAATAACAGTTATGTATTTTCAGTTCCTAATGTTGAACTTACGCCGCTGTGTTCCCCTCGGTTTCGTCCTGGGCCCCCAGGAGAAGAGGCGCAGGTTGCCAGTCAGTTCATTGCAGATGTCATTGAAAAGTGAGATCTCTTCCTTTTTTTTAATTATTTTTCTTGTGTGAGCTGCCACTCTTTCTGGCTACAGCAGACATAACCATCAGCAGCTCCAGACACAGCTAAACCCAGTCCATGGATATGCAGACAGACAGACATTATACTGACTTCAATTTTCATGTTTCCGTAGTTGTGCATTCCAGGGATGACCAGAGTTTGACCCAGTGATGTCATTAATTCACACAGAGCTGGTCAGGCACAACCTCTCCCCTTCTCCTTAATAGAAATCTGTGTAAGGACATGTAATAAGGGGTGTGGCTGTTACTCAACTCTGCCAGCACAGAGCACTGGAGTGAGGGGGCAGGAAGCGGCAGAAAAGGTTATTTCAAAGCATTTCCAGGCAAAAATCTGCCACA
>NW_017306276.1:413845-458245 GCF_000935625.1 Nanorana parkeri | reverse complement strand
TAAAGGACTATAAAGAAATAAATAGCTGTGACTTCAATTGGACTTTACAACAGCTCTGCCCTTGTGCTCAACTGGCTGTCAAGAAAGTTGATTACAAAAGTTTGGTTAAAGTAGTATTAATCTCTAAAAGCCGCATCCATTGTAAGTGATTTCATCAGCAGTTGAAATAGATTAAATCCCTTTGGTTTTTATATCACTGTAAGCGCAGTGTACTTTTTATGTTGGCTTTTATATTATTTATGATCTGGTTGTAATTTGTTGCATCAGATATCTGCACACCTTGGCTCAGAGATTTGATTTGTAATGTGCTGGATGTTTGATATGCGCACTCAATGCCAGAATGTGTAATGCGTTGTCTGTGAATGTGTAATGCGTAACATGTGCCACAGATCCCTTTCCAGCCGTTGTTATGATCTGTAGCCAGGTCTCAGGGCTAAGAATCATGAGAGGGGAGGCTGATCCTTCAGAGGCTCACATGAAAACGATTGATTACTCAATATTCAGAATAGATTTTACATGAGAAGATGTTTGCTGGTGTTACTGTAGATGAGTCCAACTTGCTCTTGAACCTTCCAAACACAACGTTATATAACAAGTAGGTCTCTAAAGGAAAATGATTGGAGCGTATAGTCGGCTATTAATGACCTGTTCCTCTTTTGTTAGCTGCTTGGCTGACCTGCTGACCAGTGCAAATGGCTTCAGAGCATTCTTACTGGTGATTTTGTAGTAGCGATTAATGTCTGCTACAGATTGCTAATGCTAGAAATGTATAGCTAGTGGATCAGACTTCATTATTACATTCGCTGCTTCAAATTGTCCCCCTCCAGCAATATGCATCTAAGCCATAGAGGTGAATGCAGAGCATGTGACGCACGTCACAAAGGAACTGGGAATGCCCTGTCACCATAGAGGTAAATGCAGGGCAATTGAGACGCGTCACAAAGGGAACTAGGAATGTCCTGTCACCATAGAGGTGAATGCAGAGCATGTGACGCACGTCACAAAGGAACTGGGAATGCCCTGTCACCATAGAGGTAAATGCAGGGCAATTGACACGCGTCACAAAGGAACTGGGAATGCCCTGTCACCATAGAGGTAAATGCAGGGCAATTGACACACGTCACAAAGGAACTGGGAATGCCCTGTTGCTATAGGGGTGAACGCAGGGCTGTGAACGCAGGGTGTGACATAGCCCTTAAGCTGCTCAATCTTTATCTATTGACTTTCTTCTTATTGCGTATAATTTCAAATCTGCGCTTCTGGATAGACAAACCCTCAGACAAGTATCAGAGCTGCTGCACACCAGACAACTAGGTCCAAGATTCCAATTAGTATTAAATATGCAGCGCTAAGAACCCCTATTTCCCTTAAATAAATTAATCAATGAAGTTAAAAATAGTCAAATATGAAATTAGATAATTGATGAAAGAATCAGTTAATATATAATACAATTTGTGTAAATAGTGCAACATTGTGTATCAGGTTAATGTGGATGAAGACTCAATTCATAACATGATCGCCTAGTTGTGATTTCCTTAGTTCATAAAATCATTTCTACTTATTGCATATCTTGTGTTTTTAGTTCACAGATCATACTGAAAGAAGACCTGTGCATTCAAAGTGGCAAGGTATGGCGGTATTCTTTGTAGTTCTCACTGTCCCTTATTTGATGTGTGCTATTTCCAGGCTATAACTCGCTTCAGTGTCACAGGGAAAATGAGGGCAATTGTTTACATGGTGAAGTATGTGTAGTGTAATGCACTTGGCATTCATCTTCCAGCATGGCTTCTTCTTTGTATTTATTTCAGAGACCAAATAACCTCCCATAATTGGCATCTCTTAAAGGCATAGCCCACTTTTTGGAGAAAATGAAAAGCCCATGCAAAGAAAAAACAAAATGTGCATTTATTATTATTTCTTTTTCCATCAGAGCCTGCAAAGCATTGCAACCTATATCAGTGGATTGTAGGTGCAAAGCGCAGGCTCTTCCTCCAGCCCCAGGTCCCCAAAGAGCTAGGGACCATTGGTTTTGTGACTGGAGGAAGTGGTAAATTGGACTTGTCGTCTTTTCATTTGGATCCTGGGAATGGACCTGTGAAATAATGACAGCTGCACCAAATTCAAAAGTACAAAGAATGCTGCAGGGAGAGGAACACCCACAATTCGGGGGGAATCAGGAATGTGACCATTTTCATGACTGTAACCTGAAACATTGTCAGAAAGGTGGACTGTTCTTTTAAAAGTAACAGCAAATTCAGAAAATCAGATCGCTTTAGGGCAATACAGACCATGTTTAAACAGCCCCGATGCTGGCGACGTACACTGCACGTCGTCAGTCACGAAGGGGTTAAAGAACAACTCTAGTTAAAAATCGTGACAACACTCTCTTAAAAGTGCCACCTCTGGGACTCTGACCCTGCTCCTGGCTGTATTACATAGTGAACTGCTCATCTAAAAGAAGTATCCAGCTATAAATGGTCAGATTTCACTGGTGGCATGCTTAATCTGGGTAGGTTACTCGCTAGGTAGGGGAGCAGGAGAATGACAGCCCCAGAGCCAGCACCTTTACAGAGCAGGTTATAAGGGCAGATCCCATATGTCATGAGGTCATGTTACCTTCAGAGGAGTCACATGCACCCCGGTCTTGTCCCTCTGTGGAGGACAAATGTCCAAGAGATACAGTTATTAATGTTTATACCCGCCCTAGGCAATGAATATAATTTAACCCATCTCATGAAGTTAGATCCCAGGCCGATGGCCTCCAATGCTGAACACAAATAGGACCATTCAACACTGTTCAATGCCTTGGCTGTGTCTAAGGATATTGCCAGGATTGCCCACTGGAATCTGAATATTAAGAAAAAGTTGTTGGATATTCATAGTGAGAAGGAATAAATCTAGATTGGTCTACATGTATAGCCTTGGAAATAGCTTTGGATAGACGGTTAGTCAGTACTCAGGCCAGTGATTTTACATCAGAAGTGAGTAATGAAATCGGTCTGTAGGATTCCGGGTTCGGTCTGTGTTTGCCCTGTTTGGGCAACATGATTATTGTCGCCTCCGTCATGGAATGAAGGATGAAACCGTCCTCAAAAGCTGTATTTTTTTTTTTTTTAATGGAAGCACCAGAGCTTGCCCTGGTATACCTCTTATGGTTCGGGTACAGCAGAGCTCAGGCTGGGGGAGGGATAAGCAGCACAAAGAGCAAATCAATTATACTGCAGTGCAGTAAGCACTGATAGGAGGAGAGAGCAGTGTTTCAGAGATGTGCTCATCAGTCTGCTGTTCCTCCTTTCACTATCTAGTCAAACAGTGAGGGTGGGGAAGAGATCTGTTACTTAGCTGCAGAGGAGAAAAAAACAGGTCTCTTCCTCTGGCAGACGGCAATTGAAATCATTTGGCGGGTAAACCGTCTCCTTCTATGTATTTCATCTGTGTAGTTTAGCTGTTTTCCTGGAGTTCAGCTTGAAAGCATCTGTGCACATATAAGATGACCACCTCGGTCTTCAAGTGTCTGGTGTTCTCACTGCTGGGGCTGGAAGTCGCGGCACTCGTAGGATTTGACAGTATATATTATTGTACATGGAAGATAAACTTTCACCCGTCATGTTGTTTCCTGATATGTAATCAGCAGTAGACTGTCATAGGACTCACTGTCATTTGTTTCCAGCTGGCATGGGTTCTCTACTGTGACCTCATATGTCTGGACTATGGCGGCAATCTCCTGGATACCTGTACATGTGCGTTGGTGGCGGCTTTATTAAATGGTAAGATCCTCATCTGCAATCGGTAGTAGGTGTTTGTTTTTTAAAGAGATAATGACAAACTACTGACTGAAGGACATCGATGCTTCACATCTTAGACATTAAATGGCAGAAAGTGATTGGATATCATAGCTGATTTCAGTTCACAGAAGTGTCTGGGAAAGATCAGCGATGCGGAGCACTGAAAACCGATGTCTGCTGATCAGCACAAAGCTGAACTGAGTCACCTTGTGCCTCAGACATAATATTTCACATAACTACAGGAGTGAACGTATACAAACAAGAAAATCTGTTTTCTTCTGACTAATCCTGTGATTGGGTGAAACGCGTCACTCTAGTGGACTTTATTAGGAATATGTGGAGAATTTACCTCAAGCCATGTAGCCTGACACAGCCATTCCAGGGGCTTAGGAAGATCTTTGAGTTTAAGAGCCTTTTAATGAACCATCAGAAATTTGAAGCCTGCTGCACCTTAACTGAAGACGTTTTTTTCTAGAAATACAGACATGTCCAAATACTACTTACTCTAATATTTTGTTGCACAACCTTTAATCACAAGATTTCTGTAGCTCTCAATGAGAATTCTGCACTCACCTACAGGTAGTTTGGCAAACTTCTCCAGCTGTCTCAGGTTTGAAGGGTAACTTCTCCAGACTGCAAGTTTTGGTTTCATAGATGTTCCTTAGGATTCGTGTCAAGGCTCATAGAAGGCCACTTCAGAATAGTTCGGTGTTTTGTTCTTGGCTATTCCTGGCTACTTTTAGTTGTGTTTTAGGTCATTATCTTGTTGGAGGACCTCCATTGACCTGTGACTGCTTTCTATCAACATAGAGATTATGTGACTTGCCATTAATCTCCACTTTGGTCTATTTCAGTCCAAAGGACATTCTCCTGGAAGCATTGTCAATATGTATTTTACCAAATTCAGCCTTTTTTGTGATGGTCCTCCTGGATCTTTTTCCTTTGAGCCCAGTGTCACTCAAGAAATGATGGCTGGCCCAATCGGACACAGGTCTATAATTTTCTTTCTCATCTCCTTTGCTTTCTCTGGTCCATGTTCAGTGTGGTGCACACGATGATACCAAACAGCAGTGACTTCTTTACTCCAATTAGCAGGACCATCTGACTGATTATAAGATTGAAGACGTGAAACTAATGACTAAAACCGTTTTAAATATCACTATGATTTGATTACAGACAGTCCCCGGGTTACGAACAAGATAGGGGACTGTAGGTTTGTTCTTAAGTTGAATTTGTATGTAAGTTGGAACAGGTACATTTTTAAGTGTAACTACAGCCCCCAATTTTTATTTTTTTTTAGTTTTGGATAGCATAGGGGAGGGTTAACCCTGTTTTGCTGTCCTTGCAGTGGCTCTAATCCCACACCATACTAACCAAAACGAAAAAAATAAATTTGCATGGAGTTCTACTTTCAATGCAGCTTGGACAGATGTTTGTACAATTTCCTGTACTGTACAGTACCAGACCTGGAAGAAGAGGCAGGCACTCCTCGTCTGCACGTCTAACAACTTCCTGTAATGTACAGTACTACGAACCAGACCCACTCCTCGTCTGTATGTCTAACAACTTCCTGTAGTGTACAGTACTACAAACCAAACCCACTCCTCGTCTGCACATCTAACAACTTCCTGTAATGTACAGGAGGTACAGTACTATGAACCAGACCCACTCCTCGTCTGCACGTCTAACAACTTCCTGTAATGTACAGTACTACGAACCAGTGGACCTCCATTGACCTGTGACTGCTTTCTATCAACATAGAGATTATGTGACTTGCCATTAATCTCCACTTTGGTCTATTTCAGTCCAAAGGACATTCTCCTGGAAGCATTGTCAATATGTATTTTACCAAATTCAGCCTTTTTTGTGATGGTCCTCCTGGATCTTTTTCCTTTGAGCCCAGTGTCACTCAAGAAATGATGGCTGGCCCAATCGGACACAGGTCTATAATTTTCTTTCTCATCTCCTTTGCTTTCTCTGGTCCATGTTCAGTGTGGTGCACACGATGATACCAAACAGCAGTGACTTCTTTACTCCAATTAGCAGGACCATCTGACTGATTATAAGATTGAAGACGTGAAACTAATGACTAAAACCGTTTTAAATATCACTATGATTTGATTACAGACAGTCCCCGGGTTACGAACAAGATAGGGGACTGTAGGTTTGTTCTTAAGTTGAATTTGTATGTAAGTTGGAACAGGTACATTTTTAAGTGTAACTACAGCCCCCAATTTTTATTTTTTTTTAGTTTTGGATAGCATAGGGGAGGGTTAACCCTGTTTTGCTGTCCTTGCAGTGGCTCTAATCCCACACCATACTAACCAAAACGAAAAAAATAAATTTGCATGGAGTTCTACTTTCAATGCAGCTTGGACAGATGTTTGTACAATTTCCTGTACTGTACAGTACCAGACCTGGAAGAAGAGGCAGGCACTCCTCGTCTGCACGTCTAACAACTTCCTGTAATGTACAGTACTACGAACCAGACCCACTCCTCGTCTGTATGTCTAACAACTTCCTGTAGTGTACAGTACTACAAACCAAACCCACTCCTCGTCTGCACATCTAACAACTTCCTGTAATGTACAGGAGGTACAGTACTATGAACCAGACCCACTCCTCGTCTGCACGTCTAACAACTTCCTGTAATGTACAGTACTACGAACCAGACCCACTCCTCACCTGCACGTCTAACAACTTCCTGTAATGTATACTGCTACAAACCAGACCCACTCTTCGTCTGCACATCTAACAACTTCCTGTATTGTACATGAGGTACAGTACTATGAACCAGACCCACTCCTCGTCTGCACATCTAACAACTTCCTGTATTGTACATGAGTTACAGTACTAAGACGTGCAGACGAGGAGTGGGTCTGGTTCAAACAACTTCCTGTAATGTACAGTACTATGAACCAGACCCACTCCTCACCTGCACGTCTAACAACTTCCTGTAATGTGTAGGAGGTACAGTACTACGAACGTTGGCCGTAGCACTACAACTAGTGTAACAGGCTGGGACCTCAGTTTGTAAGTACGAGTCGTACGTAACTCGGGGACTGTCTGTATTTATAATCTTTTCAATGGATACCAACAACTATGCTCAGGCAATTTTAGAATATCTTTGTATATAAGAAATAATTGATCTTTGACACTTTTTCTCTTACTCGCTTTACTCTGACATACCAATGGCATAGATAGACAACTGTTTCAGCAGTTTCAATGACCTTTACGGGTACTAACAAATTTGTAGGTCAGCAAGTTAAGGTTTATGTTTAGAATACAGAGAACGAAATAACTTTTACGGGGAGTTGTATGTTGCTTCATGTGTTGCGCCCATCAATGTATTGATTTAGAACTGCCATGAATTTTTATGAATTGTTTACAGTCTGATCACTTGTCCCAGTGAGATACTGAAAATACTCTGAATGGTTACACTTTTCCAGAAGCTACTAACAGTAAATTGTTCCCCAGCAGATCTGTTTAGCATGCGGAACATTTTATGGAACAGTTTGGGCAAATCATTTCAGATCCGTAGGATAAATGGCTCCATAGGTGGCTGCCAGGCCCATCTGAGTCTGCCCCACAGTGACATCTTAGGAAATTTACATGGAGTCATAATAAACATTCTATGCCTGGATATTCTCTGGATTAATGCTAATGGTCTCTTTTCATAGCACAACTGCCATCTGTTAAAATAAACGAAGAAACAGGCTTGGCTCAGGTGAAGCTATCAACAAGAAATCCCCTGAAAATTCATAAACACCCTTTTTCGACATCATTTGCCATATTTGATGAGTAAGTATCTAGTGGAGATAAGGAGGCAGACAACATCAAAGCTCCTTGTCGTATCTGCTCCATTCTCTAGCAGAATGTATTGTTGTTGTGTGCAGCTTACAGGAGGGCAGGCCAGAAAGTCATGCTTATTAGCGACACCTTAATAATCAGATTTGAATGCTTAAAAATTGAATAAAGTACCTCAACTATTAACAATACTGTACCTTATTTGTGTATCACTCGGCTGTAGATCCTCAAACCATCTCTGAATTGGTGCTGACACTGTCCTTCCTTCTGGAGGGTGGTTACTTTTGTTCCCCATGGTCCCTGTGTGTGTTGTAAAGTACTCACCATTCCAAGCTCACTCCTGTGACGTACTACGATCTCAGGTTTAGTTTACTAATTTGTAGTGAGATTGTAGCCCATCAGGGGAGGAAGCTTGGAGCGGTGACTACTTTACAACACATATAGGGGCCGCAGTGGTTCCGGTACAATGATTGATCTATACCACCACCATAGCATTGCTGGACTGACTCTGGAATGGACGACCTTCCAGTGGAATGGATGACCTTTCCAGTAGGATGGTCCAACGCTGCAGAGACAGCCAGATCCCCCAAGTTTCAGGCTATTGATTGGGAGAAGGAACTCTTTTGGTGACCAAGTCCCCTACACCGACTGGGTGCCCAGGACTGCTCCCCAGCCCTACAGGATGGCATCCCTTGTGAGGATCCTCCAAAAGTTGGGAATTTAGGACTTCATGATGTCAGTACATTGTACATTAAAAAAACATACAGCAGAAAGAATGAGACCCTGAGCTATGGAGGAGTAGAGCTTGGAAGTAAAGCAGGCACATAACCCCCCAGCAGAATCCCAAAAATATATCCAGTGTCATCAACCTCTACTAAAAGCTAGAATTTCAGGTTTGGGTGGACCTTTTTAAAGCGGACCCCCACCCTCCCTTTAATAAACCTGACTACACTAATGCAATATCTGTAGGAAAAACAGAGTTATTAGTTACTTGCCTACTTTCTCCCCAGTCTGTGGTCTGTTCTTATCCTCTTCCTGAAAATCTCTCCCTATTGACAAACCAGATCTCCATGGAAGGCACTGGTGACGTAACCTTCCCAGGGGGCAACTTCACTTGTCTCCTAGTTTGCTCTGTGTTGTATCATGGAAGCAGGAACTGTTTCTGTATTAAGTGACAAATTGGAATCTTTTATTCATGGTTTCACTGCTGTGTACGACAATGATGTCCTTCCTCTTTCTAGTAAACACATTCTTGTGGATCCAACGAATGAGGAGGAGAGTTTGGCCACTGGGTTGATGACTATAGTGACAGATGAAGATGGAAGGTTATGTACTATCAGAAAGCCAGGTAAATATAAAAATAAAGTGATCTTCACAGATATATTATAGGGGGGAATTTATCAAAACTGGAGGAGACAAAAACTGGAGCAACTGTGCAGGGCAACCAATCAGCTTCTCTCTTCAGTTTGTTCGGTTAAGATTTGAAAATGAAAGAGAGAAGCTGATTGGTTGTCATGCACAGCTGCTCCAGAATTTGTCTGCTCCAGTTTTGATAAATTCCCCTCTATATGTATTAAGTACATAGTTATTTGAATACAACATTTTTTCCCCCCCAAGATACTTGTCCTTCAAAAACCTTTACTGCCAACAAATTAGCCAAAGGCTTAATAAAATTGACAGCCACAAAAGCAGCCATTAGCTGGTTTGAAACTTTTTCTTCGTTGGATTGCCATAACATTTATTTGAGGGATTTGGGAATCTAAGAGGCCGTTGGGTTATACTGCTGCCTACAGAGTGGATTGGATGCTTGCACTTAAAAAAAAAAAAAGTGGGCCAGTCCAGTATTAGCCCTTGTACCAAGCTCATGATCATATAGGACTACAAGTGGATTTTATTTTTTTGATAGGTGACCCCAAGTTAGGCTTTACCTTCAAAATGATGGCAGTGTTTTACCACCAACACCCTTTTTGTTACCAGCATGTTCTTCATTGCAGTTCACAATCCTTCTAGGAACACTGCTGTAATGTAAACGCTTCTGTCCATATCTAGTAATATTTTCTACACCATTCAGCCATAACACATGCAAGCCATTTATATGCAGATGGCCTTGTCAGTGCATTGTGACTATATTTCTGACGGCCGTGTACTCGTCATATCCTTTTGGTTAAACAGGTGGCAGCGCTCTGTCAGCAGAAAAGCTTCAGGGATGTATCAGTCGAGCAATCACCAGACACAAGGAGGTGCAGAATCTGCTGGATGAAGTGCTGGTCAGCGTAACGACGGAATAAAAAAAAAAAAAAAAATTTTAAAATGAACATGTAAAAAGTTTGTATTTGTTATAGTGATGCACACCTTTTTTTTTTGTACTAAATAAAACAAATTTGCTATGTGTACAGAGTTCTCTATACGGTCACATGATCAGTCTATTAACCCAGAGATCGCAATATACTCTAATATCACATGGCTTCTTAAAACTTGGGGTAGGATCTCTATCACCACATTTTCAGATTCATTCATGGTCAGCTGACTTCAGATTAGTCATCTCTACACAAAGCTCATTAGTGATGAAGGTGTAACATTTAAAACTATTGGAGAAGGCATTTGCTGGCTGATGTGTTCAGTGTCTTTCGTTGTTGCTGGTGGATGAGTGTGATCTCAGGATTTTGGTTCCAGGGCAGAGCGTCCTCTCAGTTTACTTCTTGATTTGCTGTCGGAATGAGGAAGGTGCTGTGCTGGTGCTTGTGCTGCTGCCGTAGCCATTTGGTGCATTTGATGTTGCAAGAATTGCAACTGTGAACACAGGAGGGGAAAAAAAACAAATGTGAACAATTATCCACAATCAAATTCAGCAAAGTCTTAATCTAAGCGAAAGGTGTATGGCTTCAATGCAGGACAAGTACAGACATGAATGAGCAGTCATGCAGCATTAGTGGTACCAAAGCATATCTGATTGTACTTTGCCAGTTGTAATAATCTTGTTTGGCTTATAAACACTTGCAGGAATTAATTCGGGTGTCAGGGCAAAAATCAACCTGGCTATAAAAGTCTCTTCAGACCTGCTATGTAAAGCAAGGAAAATGCAAGAGGCTGTAGGCAGCATTCACACAGCAGACACTCTGCTAAGCATTTGCATGGATCTGGTTCAATAACCCCTCTTGTCCTTGACACGTGGGAAAGCATGCCAGCCACCAGCGTTAGATCCCTGGGATAGAGGCGTAAGCAAGAGGTCACAAGGTCTACATTTGTAAAGAACTAGATGCTGAACTAAGCTCCTCTACAACAGCGTCTTGCATCTGCACATTATAAAGTTGTCCATGTTTGATAACACCGACCTCACCAGTAATCTAATTACCCAAATTCATATTTTAGCATGCCCTGTATCTGAAATACAGAGAACGGAATTGCCAGACTGTCTAAATGCGCTTGAGGAACCTATAATGAAATCCTAACCTATGATACCTATTCTGATAGGCTCCGTTCCACCATTGGTGCCTTAACACAGCTTGTGGTTGCAACAGTGCAATTTTAGTGTGGGCCCTGACATGGCCCATGCACAACTGTCCCAGCTTCACTAAAATCTTTGCTTGCAGACTACTTCGTGCTGCACTGCCTCTTCTCGTGGATGGTTCCTGCTCTTACCATACGGCAATCTCCATTCATTTTAGTGGAAAGTTTAAACTATGCCTTTTAAAAAGCCCAACTCCAGCCAAACGCCTGTAATTATGGAGAGAGGAGGAAAGTAGTAGACTCTGTTAGATTATTACAGCAGTCTGTCTTTGCTGGGAAGATTTTCCCCACACTGTCACTGGGACAGGAAGAAGAATCTCTCAAATGAAGACACAAGCGGCAATGCAAACTCTCACACCTGACAGTGGTTCGAATAGGTTCCCATTCTCTGCAAAGTGGGGACATAAAATAATTGTTTGGCTGGGGTTGGGCTTGAAGCAAATCCAGCTACTTAGTGATCACGCAGTTTTGCCTATCGGATTAATTTATAACAAGAAATGGGCAGGTTAGGATTAGTTTACAGGGAATCCCCAGCTACAAGCTGTTGTGTTTTTTTTTAGATGTTTCCATGGTAAAAAGGTTAAGGCTGCAGTTCCACTTTAAGGTTTAGGACCACATTAATGAGACCCTGTCACCAGACCATTCATTTCAGCATTAATCCTCTCACATTATGTGTGCATTTAACATATTTTAGGCATGTTATTTACCTGTAAAATTTTCCCTGAGACTGCTGCTAGGTGCTGCCATCTTGGATGTGATGTCAGCAGTACCATCAGACTTTGAGCTGTCACCGTGTGACAGAGTGACACTGTATAGTAATCCCCTTTGCTCCTCCTCAGCAGATAAATAAAAGGTAGAGAGGTGCAGGTTGGAGGAGCTGTGCCAACACAGACGTAAATTAAACACTCCCAAAAGAGGAGAGGGCTATGATGTCCAAGAAGGGAAAAGTGTGTGTGTGTGTGAGGTCTGGGCTTGGAATTGACACTTTTTGAAGTCTCAATTCCCTAGCAAATTTAGAGGCAAGATAGTTTACATGAAACATTTTTCCTCTCCATATTTACCAAACTTTATTTTTGTGATTTTTTCCCTGCAATGTTTTAAGTTACTTTTGAGGGTCTCTTCTTTTGGTTTCCAGCCATATTGTTTTTTGTAACAAGTGAAAGGTCCCAAGGTACAATTGCCTGATCTTGTATTCCTGATCTGTGATTGCATGAGATGGGCAGCCAAGGAAATGACAAACGGAGGTGATCAGTCAGTTGCGCCATGAAAACAGCTGTCAAGAGTAAAATTGTCACCTTGGCTACAAGTACAAGATATAGGCAGCTGTATGGAGAAAGAGTGGACCCCTGGCAGAGATGTTGAGGCTGCACTCACACCTATCTTTTTTTTTTTTTTACAAGCATTAAGTTAAAGGAGAAGTATTAGGAGAGTAAAATCTACTCTTCCCAATACACTGCAGCTCTCACATGCCACCTCTATAGATCGAGAGCTTTCAGCCCACAGTCTCCTCGCCACAGAGAGCAGTGACTGTCAGTCATCCCCCCTCTCCCCTTTCTGTTCCTCCAGTACTCATTGGAGGAACAGACAGGGGAGGGGGCGGGCACAGCTGTCAATCAGGCAGGAGGGTGGATACTGGCTGCGGCACGGCTCTGCACTGTGAGCAAATAGCGGTAAGAAGCTCTGTTCTGTATTACTAAACCTATTAAAAAGCATTGGACCCGAAGAGAAATGACACTAAGAACATTCCTTTTGCCTGATTCTCACAAAATCTGGTCAACTCACACAGAACAAATTTACATGCCGTTTCACTGGGCAAAAAGTCTATACACTCCTTTGTAATGAATGGACCCTTCTGTGACTTTCCAATACTTAACAGCTGATGGTTTAAGAGAAGGTGCCATGTCTGTGTAGCTGTGGGGGGCTATCAAGGGACCACTTTCTGAACCTGGTAAGCTCTTTCAGTATGGATCCAGGCTGCTGAGCCACCACATACAACCCATTCACAAGAACAAAAATGTCATATATTGCGACTTACCAGTCCTATAGATTAGGTTGGTGCATTATTTTTTCAGGCTTTTTTCCCCCTTTTATCTCCTAGTGATCCCGTGTGTAAAACACTTCCTGTCCTAGGGTGACAACACTAACTCACCGTACTATATCTATGGATACAGTGCAATGAGATGTCAACTTAGGACAGGGTGTGTATTTAGAGTACAGAACACCCCACCCCCCTTCTCCTAATCTTCATAACAGATGGGAGGAGGGGTTTCTAAACTGCGCAGAGCAAGCTGGAAATGATGTAGTGCAGCATAGGCAAGAATCACAGGATGTTATCAGATCACGAGATATTTTCCTGCACTCAGCAAACGTATAACAAAACACTTTTACTGGTATACCTGGATAGACCAAAAGAGAGCGAATAAGAGAAGTTCATTGTTAGGGTTCACACGCACTTTACATTTTTCTATCATGCAAGCTAGCAAAAGCAGAAATATAATACAGCCAATGGTGGAAGCTATCCAGAATGACCCAAAATCACTTGGGGGAGTTTGCTGAAAGTATCTGAATGGACTTAATATTACTAATCTACAGTATTTATGAACTAAGGGAGGGTGACCCTCTTCTAAAGCCCAGCACTAAAGTCCCACATGCAGTGAATTGCAGATTACATGCACTTGTTCTAATCCTGAAGTTGTACAATTATTCCACATTTATTTTAAAGCCCAACTGAACTTTCAGCTTAAGGGCCGGTCCACAGCAGCTCAAGTGGGTTCCAGCACAATTCGCTGCAGGAACGCACTGGAGCACATCCCAGCCGGCTTCCTGGGTTCAGGGTCGGGAGGGGGCAATGCAATCGCCAGCACCAGAACTTGTGGCACATGAGTGACTGCGTTTGGGTCCAGTGCCATCTGAAAAATTGCTGCATGCACTATTTTTTCAGATTGCACTGGACCGGAACACAGGGACTGATGTGCCACGTGTTCTGGTGAGGGCGATCGCACTGCGAATCCTGCTGCAACGCACCGAAGCTGGTGTGAACCAGCCCTCAATCAGCTTACATCTTACATTAAATCAGTTTACAAGACAGATATATCAAAACAAAAACGAGTCAAAGCCTTACAGTTCATTTCCTTTAGAAAGCAGCCACAGCAGGAGTAAAAAAGCCTGTCCACTGCCAGCATGACATAACGAAAACTCTGTGTTGAAGCAGTGGTCTCTCTGCAGAGGTCCAATGCATCCCTTCCTTGTCAAACCTATAGGGAGCTCATGCTCCCTGCTGACTGGACAGCTCTACCTCGAAGGGCTCATTCACAATGGAATCGGCCCACACGTACAGCTCCATGCAGGGCCATATCGGGCAGCTCCCGGGAAGGACATGTGCTGCGTGTGATTAGTACGCAGCCCCTGTCCTCTATGGGACTACGTGGCCGTACGCCTCTTATGCTCACCTCAAGTGCAGGTCCGTAGGGGTGCATGTTTCCTGGCTCAGATGCAGACAGGATCCAGCCGATTCCAGTGTGAATGAGGGCTAAACCAGCATTGGGTGTGTCGGACCTCTGCAGAGAGAGCAAGGGTCGGTCTATACAGCAAAGGGCACAGGTTTTTTTTACTCCAGCTGAGGCTACTTTCTAAAGAAACAAACTTTTGTTTTGATGCACCTGGAATGCATTTTGCTGATGTAAACGGAATGCTCAGTAGGGCTTTACATGTCAGAAAAATTATTTTGTGTAATCTGCATTCTTCAGTTTGGTTACTATTTGTTGCTTTAGTGCCTGCCAGAGCCATTATCGTAGAGCTATGGATTACTTGGATATGCTGCTTTTGCTGCTGCAGTTGTAAGGCAGGAGAGAGCTGCAGATTCTGGTATGGACGACCCTGCCCGGGTCTATTCACAGTAGAGCCGAGCTGGGGTGACACTACGGAGAGGAGAAGGGAAGAGTATGCAGGTCAAAGGGGAACAGTGCTTACGAGATGAACAGACACTGAAATTCTGGGTGTAATAATTATATATATATATACCGTGTTTCCCCGAAAATAAGACAGTCTTATATTTTTTGGGGCTCAAAAAAAACACACTAGGTCTTATTTTCGGGGTAGGTCTTATTTATTAATTTTTTTTATGCACAACACTTCAATCCACACTTATTCATGTACAAATATATGGTGATCAGGGCAAGCCGTACCTTTCCAAGAGCAATTTGGTAACCAATCGCTGGCCAGAATGGGGGAAGCGTGCTTTCACCATCGATTCCTCACAGGCGGAGTGTATTTGGTATCTCTCCGCCTGTGACAGGAGCCGACGCTATAGAGGAAGCATCGGCTTATGCGGCCTCGCTTCCTCTAGCGCTGGCTTCATTGGCATCGCTGATTCTCTCCCGCGGCTCTTCAAGTTCCCCCTTATGCCACCACCGGCCCTGGGAATGGTCACAACTAGGTCTTGTTTTCGGGGTAGGTCTTATATTTTAGCAATTCCCAAAAATAGTACTAGGTCTTATTTTCGGGGAAACAGGGTGTGTGTGTGTGTATATATATATCTTGGGTTGGAGCTTTTAGCAGCCTGTCAAAGGAAAATACATTGCTGGAAAATCTGCACGATATTTCACTCCCATATCCCTAGGAAGATACAGAATGGTAGCCATAGATGAAAGCAGCAGTTGGAGCTGAAATGTGCAAACTATTATCTAACGCAGACCTATATTACAAACTTTTCAAACAAATTCAGTTGCTTTATTGGGTACGATACCCAACTTATAAAAATTAATCTAGAACAGTTTAATTATCACGTAGACGGGACTTAAAGCTCACATCCAGACAAAACCTTTGTTTGCTTTATGGGGTAGGGTGGGGAAGGGTTTCAATGTTGTTTGGGTCCCCAGTGGGGATATTTTAACTTGCTTCCTTCTCTGTAACCTGGCAGGAAGTGAGGGGAAATGGTGCCAGTGGGCACACAGACATATATACAATGCACATTGGCTAGATGCACCAGAATGCCATTTAAAATGAACACATAATAAAACATTGGCCGACAAACGGGTAAAGATGGGCCCCAAGGAATCCTTCATGTCTACTGGTTCTGTTGTGGTGCATTACCAAACGCAGATCAGCGTGCAGTATTTTGTTCATTAAAGCACATTGCAGTAAAACAAAACTGAAGACCATATGTGAAAACTTGCCAGCAGGAAGGATTTATATTGCAGAAGAGACATAATATCTGGCCATACCATATTAGATTTGTTTCATTCAGCCTGCGGGCTCAACGAAAAAAACCCCAAAATCTAACAGATCTCTCCAGTCACGCTAAACAGCATGGATGGACTAATCTCCCGCTGCCAGCCATTGTATTTAGACAGCCGTTGAATGACTGGATGCAGACACTGTTCATTAAAATATTTTTTTGGGCAGACTCCTTTGACAAAAGTTGACTGAATTTGAAAGGGCCACCCGCGGCTTGAATTTTTAGCCAGTCCCTTAGCAACCGCATGACGTTCACAGCCACCTATAGTCTCTTCTGCCAATTATGGATGAACTCCTGTGTGCATGAGCAGCACTTATGTCATCCCGGGGTGGGCAATCAAAATGGACAAAGACTCCAGACCCGGATGAAGCTGGGGAGAAGATGTCACTGCTGGTGAGAAAGCTTGTGGACGTTACATCATTGGAGGGCAGGCGATGGGTTTACTTCCACCTTATGATGGCATGGAATGAAATGTGTTTATACAGAATGATGCCAAAATGCAGCACACACAGCGCAGTGTGTTACAGACAAATGCAATGTGTGTAAAGGGGGGGATTCTTTATTCATAAAAACTTCAAGCCTGCACAACATTTCATCAACTTTGTACCAGTGGGGAAATTTGCATCCACTTCCTTTCCCAGAGACAAGAGAAATTAGAGAAAATTTCCTTAGACAATTGTCTCTGGAATAGGTGGCCCCATTGGAAGATTTTTTTTTTTCCCCCTGACCTCTTACACTGGGGACAACTCTAACATTTTTGATTTCCCCTCACTTTCTGTCCTGGTGGCAAAAATAATCAGGACAGAGTGGTGAAGGTCCCCAATGGGGACATAGCAAAAAACCTGACGGAAGGCCTAACTCTTTCCTGCACTATCCATAACTAAATAAAACAACAACAAAAGGTTTTGTCTAGAGACACTTTAGGTGACCTCCACTGATATACTTTATGAGTAGTGATTAGAAATAGGTTACTGTGATTTCAGCAACCATGTTATACTACACATAGGGGTCTCATGGGTATATAGAGCTGGCAACCAGCAAAATTAGGAGAAAAAATAAATAAAATAAATTTAAGACCAGAGGAACACATGGCAAGGTCAGGAACTGCAAAAGAGGGAAGAGAGGCCATTATGCAAAGAGAAGTTTAGGCAAACAGTAAACCCTTAAAAATGCATTCAGGTACCTTATCTATTCACAAAAATGTATCTTATTTGTGTATCACTCGGCTGTAGAACCCCAAATCTCTGAATTTATGATTACACTGTCCTCCCTTCTGGAGGGTGGCTACTTTAGTTCCCCATAGTCTCTGTGTGTGTTGTAAAGTAGTCACCGCTCCAAGCTTGCTCCCATGATGGACTACAATCTCAGTACAAATTAGTAAACTAAACATGAGATTGTAGCGAGCTTGGAGCAGTGCCTACTTTACAACACACACAGGGACCATGGGGAACATGGTTGATGATTTCATAGACTACAATGTCATGTTTAGTTTACTAATTTGTATTGAGATTGTAGTCCATCACGGGAGTGAGCTTGGAGCGGTGGCTACTTTACAACACACACAGGGACCTTGGGGAACAAAAGTAGCCACCCTCCAGAAGGAAGGACAGTGTCAGCACCAATTCAGAGATGATTTGGGGATCTACAGCCGAGTGATACACAAATAAGATACATTTTCGTTACTAGTTAGGATACCTGAATGCATTTTTAACATTTAACGCCTGAATTTAGGGTCATGTTAAAAGATATCTAACAAATGCTACCTGTAATGTCGCATGTGCACAGCAGAGGGCAGCAGAAAGACAATATTTTCTTCAAAATGGTAAATACCAGAAAAAAAAATTACAAAAAGCTAAATTCAATATCCTACTATTTGCTTCCCTCCCTTCCCCAGAGCCTCTATTAGGATGAACAGATCTTGGGTTTTTCTTTACACTTGGAAACGACTTTTACTATTGCTGTTTTTTCTTTCACTTGAAAAGTGTTTCAGGTGGCTTCAAGCTGCTGTAATTACTCTTTTAAAATATGAAGTCATGTGAAATCTTTACGATCTATTCCCATAACAAGAAAGCGCTTTCACCTCTTCGCTGGAATGGATTTAACTGAATTGGAAAATATGTGTTCTTCTCCATCCCTCATAATTATTCATTTGATTTATTTTTCTACAAATATTTAGTGAAACGCATACACTTATTCCTCGAAGAATGACTTGTTTCTTGCAGACAGCTGCAATTGTTAACACAAGTAGCAGCTGCCACACTGCTCGCTGCAGTTATAAATGTAATAGGAATAAACAGAATTATAACACCCGGCAGCCACATGGTGAAAAGGTCCATTTAAAATGCTGGGCTCATATTTCCAAACAAAACATTTTCTACACATCAGTCATGGAAATCTCACACTTGCTCTTGTCAAAGCTTCAAAATATACACTACATTCTAAAGTCAATTTAAAATCGGTTAATTTGTAATGCAAGTTAAAGAATGCCATTAAAAATGGAAGGTTGTTTTGGTTAGAGAGAGGCAGGATTCCATCACCCACTCCAAGCAAAGCTATGATGGCCATATTTATGGTACTAAAAATGAGATGAGACAATCACAAGTCTATGGAAGCTGCTGCTGGCCACTATCACAGGAGTACTAGTTAGTTATTCCAGTCAACATTGTTCCCCCTGATAAAGCAAATATATGAAGAATTTAATGACGCCATTAGATCGACGCGACAGTCAGTAAGGCATTTTAAAGACGGATGACAATGCCAATCCCGATATTTTCGGCATAGAGGGTTTTAAGTTTTTTTTTTTACAGATGCTCAAAGCTTTACCTCTGTAACGGCATCAAGTCCTACATTTGCTGTCTGTAGGAGCGACTGTCTCCAGCAGAATCTTCCACTCCCAATACACTTCCAGGTATGTCAGATGTCTAGTTCCCAATGCGCTCTATGGTTCCTTTTGTCTGCTCCTATATTCCCTACTGTGTCCTATAGTGACATACTGGTCGGAGGAATTAACCACAGCGCTCAGCAGGGGACAAAGACATCTGAAAGTGTTGGATGCTGAAGATTCTGTTAGAGGCCATAACACAGTGAGGACTTCCCACCCACTGGAGAGGAAGAGTAGTAAAGGGTTACTTCACCCATCCAATGACACTGTCCATGCATTCAAGCATCCCCATACATAAAAAAACCACTTCACAACTATGGCAGCAGAAGCTCCTTTTAATGTAATACCTGTAGGCCATGCAAACCCTTCCAAGCCGGACTAGAAAAACTTCTGTGCAAGGGACCCTCTCCTTCCCATCTAGGAGGGACAGGCTGTTGGATTCACACCCCCATCAAACGAGCTCTGGGCCTCGTTCAAAACTGTGCATGTACAGTGGGCTCTCTCTTTTACTCTGTCGCAGCAGTCAGAGCGACAAAGTGCACTGCACATGTGCAGGTTAAGGACAAGACCACGTGCTCTTCCCTGTGGTGCAGAGGCATGCATACATTGGTTGGCGCAGAGGGTCCCTTGCACCAGGAGTTTTTGTTTTTTTTATAGACAGGCTTGGGAGAGGCTGTACATGGCCTACAGGTATGACATTGAAAAGAAGCTTCGTCTTGTTTTTTCAATGTACTGGGGTTGCTGGAATGGATGGGCATTTGGGTCCTGAAGAGCTATTGAAGCACTGCGGGGGGTTCAAATTGTGCACCACAGACATTGATTTGGGTGGATTTCCACTCATAATCTCATTTAAAATAGCTCCATACCTCAATTTAAATCCAAACATGAAAAATGATCACAGGTACCTACTCTAATTCTGCCTGCCAGGAAATCATTAGACCACCCAGAGACAATATCAAGTATGTTCTCAGAAAATTGGAACATGGAGTCATGAGTGTGAATGTGATCTCCACTGATTGACAAGAGTCTGACAGATCATGAACTGTTAGCAGTAAGACCTGGAATGCCTATAAAAGAGCTCCCAGCAACAAACAGGTGAGTGATGTTTCACGTAGGGTATGGACTTCCACTTTTGCTGCATGACTGTTGAGGACAGTCTGTGTCAACAGACTGCTGGTGAGTTGGGGTGTTGAAAAGTATGTTATTGGGGAATAGAATATAGGAATACATACCAGCTGCCTGCTGAGGCATAAAACCACCTACTCCTGTTAGATTAATGACAGCTGCTTGCTGTGAAGATAAAGTCTGTTCTTGACTGTTAGAACCTTGTTCCATTCCCTGGCAGGGTGAAAAGAAAAAGCAGATGACCAGTAAACCTTCAAATATCCTAAACAAAATATCCTAAATAAAGAGAGACTTATAACAGACATGGTACTTAAAACATAACTCCACTTTGTTAACTGTATTTGTTAACTGTATTGGCTGTATTTGTTAACCATATCCCACAGGTTTTTTGTAAATAGAACTACAGTATGTTTCTAAGGGTTTAACAATATTGTAGCTTGCATTAATGATGTCACTGTACATCAAAGTTGCCTACTGAATATCTATGTATAAGCCTAGGTGTGTGCTATGGCACAGTGAAATATATAACATGGGTGTAAATGTTGGCAGGACCTCAATGACACTCAATGAACTAAATATTGGCGCTTGTGCTCAGTGCACTAATTGTAGGGGCTTGTGCTATAGCAAGGTGACCCCATGTTTTGTTCAATGCCAAAGCTCTCTATTCATACCATCCAAACAGGCAGGATCAAACTGAACTCATGTGATGTGCATGCCTCCAGAATTGATCGTCATCATTCTCCTTCACTACAGAAGGCAGATTCCTACATTGTAATGTTTTGAAACCCCAAAGGACATAAGACAGACACCTTGACATCCTCAGTACCCAGCACTTCCAGGATGAAGGAGCATGTGACCTCCTCCTAAGTGAGAGTGCTTAAGTCTAGCATCAAATCGCTAGGTCAGAGCACTGTCACATGACTGGGGGAGTTACACCACTGCTCCCCTGGGTCGGCAAGACCAGTCCACAATATATATAAGTTTTTTAAAATGCTATCCATCATGCAGTTACTTTTACAGATATGCCTACTGTATATTTGTGTGGTTTTCCTAAAGAAAGCTGCAACAACAGAAATGGCTTTATTACAGCTTGCAGATGTTTATATACAATCCCCATATGTGTTCTACTTTGTAATGTATTAAAAACAGCACCAAGCAAGTATGACAACTGAAGTGTATGCTTTTACTCCATACAATATAAATGCCATGTGCAATAGGAGTGCCTTTTTTCTATGATGGCCAGAACCAGGCCATACTTCCAGGAGGGACAGCTCAGAATGGTGTGCTGTTGTTAATTAGTGATCCAAGACAGTTCTATGATATCATCAGGCTCTAAAATGTGTTACCATGTTTAAGGAATGCAGCCATACAACAAAGCAACGTTGGTTGAAACAGGATATGCATATCTTTGTAAATATTTTGCAAGGAGAAAAAGTTGAATAAGGGTTTCAAAATGTGTATTTGCCAATTGGCTTTGGAGTTACTCGTTAAAGTGACAGTCCACCCAAAAGTAATCCTTCATATATGTCAAGTTTGATAGGCTAAGTCTGCCACTGACGACTTATAACTCTTGGGCAGGTTCTCAAGCAGCAGATGCAGAGGTATGAGCGATATAAAAAGACTAAAAAGGTGCGCACATCCAGTATACAACCACCTGATATTGAGCAGGTAACCCTTTTGCTGCCAAAACAGCCCTGAACTGCTGAGGCATGGACTCCACTAGACCTCTAAACGTATGCTGTGGTATCTGGCACCAAACTCTCAGTAGCAGATCCTTAAAGTACTGTAAAGGTGCGAGGCGGGGCCTCCATGGATCGGACCGGTTTATCCAGCACATCCCACAAATGCTCAATTAGACTGAGATCTGGATAATTTGGCGGCCATGTAAACACCTCAAACTCCTTGTTGTATTTGTCAAACCATTCTTGAACCATTTTTGCAGTGTGGCAGGGTGCATTATCCTGCTGAAAGAGGCCACTGTCATCAGTGAATACCGTTTCCATGAAGGGGGTGTAATTGGTCATCAACAATGTTTAGGTAGGCGCATCACCTCTGTGGGATTGCCTTCATCCCATAGTGCATCCTGGTGCCTTCTCTTCTCCAGGTAAGCAACACACAAGCACCCAGCCATCCACATGATGCAAAAGAAAATGCGATTCATCAGATTCTATTGTTCTGTGGTCAGGTGCCCATTGTAGGTGCTTTTGGTGGTGGATACAGGTCAGCATGGGCAACTTGACGCAGGTCCATATGCAACAAACTGCGATGTGTTCAAACACCTATCAGAACCATCAATAATTTTTTCAGCAACTTATGCACCAGTACCTCTTCTATTGAATCGGACTACACTGGGTCAGTCTAAGCTCCCCACCTGAATCATCAATGAGCCTTGGCACCCATGACCCTGTTGCTGGTTTACCAGGTTTCGTAGGTCCTAACCACTGCAGACCAGGAACATCCCACAAGAGCTGCAGTTTTGGAGTTGCTCTGACCCAGTCATCTAGCCTTCACAATTTGGCCTTTGTCAAAGACACTTAAATCTTTATGCTTGGCCATTTTTTCTGCTTACAACTTCAGGGACAAAATACTGTAGTCACCTGCTGCTTAATATATCGCACCCACTTCCAGGTGCTATTGTAACAAGATAATCAATGTTATTCACTTCACATCAGTGGTCAATGTTATGACTGATTGGGGGGTGTATATATATCTTGAGGAAGATGGACTAAGCTCCATAGAAACTGACAATTAAACACTGTTGCTTTGACTTATGTCTGCAGCAAGACCCAAGAGTGCCTCTATATCTTCTTTGGATTTGTATGGATATCTTTGTTGATGTGGACCTAGGCATTTACCTTACAAATAGAGTGTGGTGGCTACATCTATTTTTATTTTTTTATGTATTTACTTTTTTAGGTTTTGGATAGAATGGGGAACCATAAACATGAACTTTTTTTTATCCAGGTAGGAAGTGAGGAATGATGTCCAACCACAACACAGACATCTCCCCTCACTTCCTGTCCGGTGAAACCACTCTTACCATGACAAGCTTACATCTTAATTGCAATTCTGTTGTGAGAAGTCACCAGCAAGAGGATTGCTAGAATATGCAAAGAAAACACTCCCCTGCTTTGTAGAATGTAAATCGCTGGTGGGAGATTGACACCTCGCTCATCCAGCTGGTGAGGAAGCAACATGTACAAGCAGGTGAGTGTTTCACCTCCCTGCTGTGTCCTATATATCAAACCTTCTATTGAGTATAGCAAGTGTGACATTAGCCAGAGGGGAAATTTCTTGGAGCCCAAGATAGCAGTAAAAGCCTAAAAGGAGTTCTAATCCTCCGCCACATTATCCAAAACTAAAACTAAAAAGTAGGAATTTACATGTTGAGGCATTTATTTGCAGTTCCATATTAGTGAGTATATCATCCTGGGCATTTTTTAATCCCCTTATACTGACCCAAAGTGTAGTCATATAATGAACGATCTTGTGATGAAAAGACGATATTGCTTTTCAGCTGACAAAAAAGGGAATTTTTTTTACCGACATGTCACTAAACAAAATTGGTCCATGTGTTCATAATTAAACACTGGAAGTGCACAGTCCAAAGATTATCCCTGATGATTTGATCACCCTCAAATGAAGGATTATGTAAAAAGAAATTGTGTTTTTGATTTACCAAAATGCCCAATCCCACATTTAGCTTAGGTTCTAATTTAGTATCTGCCTCAACGATACTTCTCACTTGGATGGGAGAATATGCCTGTGGTTTATCTTCTTACAAAGTATATGTGAAGCCGATTCAAAGTTGATCTCAATGCATTAAAAATAAACGCAATCTTTTATGTATGTATACCCTGGCATAGAACTTACCGATGGTAACAGTCCCAGCTGATCTCCCTGCTGCTGGGGACTGGCCGTGGTGGTCTGCTGGGACTGCTGAGGTGAATACTGGGACAGCGAAGGGTTCTGTTGCTGCATTGGGTTGAATATGAGTGAACCACCAGGAAGCTGTTTCAAAGACGACACCCAGTTTGAGAAAAACGTGCAGTGCATTCATTGCAGAGAATGGTCACACAACATACTAAACATATCTAATCTTTACCAAGTCACATGTTACAGGAAACACAGTATAGACACACCATGTGCAGTGGGAGTAAATCAGCTTTTAGACTTTGTTTCCATGTTGTTAGACTGCACTACAGATATTTTCACCACTTAAAACATTTTTCAGGAATGCAATTGAGGTACTTTAGTTATCTCATAGAATGTAAGTGCAAATAGTATATGTGCTACTGGGCTCTTTATTTGTTGTCTGTGCATTTGCACTAAATTCTGCACATAATGAACCAACTTTTCTCTGTTTAGTACCCCAGGTGCCTTATAGCCTCCTTCACACTTCTAAAACAACAGGTCTAATTCACAAAGCTTTAACACAAGCCTAAGGCACTCTATTTTCAGTCATGTGGCAGTTTTTGTTTCTTAAATTTCACTTAAACTAAAATGACTGTCACTTTGTGGGAAAAAAAGGATACTTACCGTGGTGTGTTAGCTTAATGACTTGAGTCTAATAAAAGGCTGAATGTTCTATAGATAAGGGCCTGTTGCATGATAAGTGTGCTACTGGTGCAATCCTTATTACTAAAGCAACCAATCCCTTTCCTTGAGTTATCTCAACCAGAACTGTGCAAATGACAGAGGCAAACTTGCTGTTTGTCATGGAGTACCAATAGATTTTCCTACAGTGCATTTATAAACATTAGGTAGAAAAGGTATACTTCTGTGCAGGATTGTTATATTGATATAAAATGTGTAAATAAATATTTATGTTTATTTGAATATATTTTATGACTGGCATTTCAACTGTCAATGTGCTGTAATATATTTTGCAGTATGGCCTTCAGGAAAAACAGTGTGGCCTTACATAGATTAAGTGTACAAAACTTATCCCCGGGCCCAATTTTACTATCAATTACCACCTCAAAGACTCAGCGATCTGTGAAACGTTTATATATGACTCTCCCCCATTTTGAATTCAACATTGGGTCAGCAAACTATGAGTTTAGTTATACCAATGCATGCAGCCATTTTGAGTGACACCTCATAGTATTACCCTTTGCTCCTCCCCCATTTCTCCATAAAAGTTTATTTAGGGAGGTAGAGGAGGAGTGGAGATGCTGGGTCAGCACGGAGCATAATTAGACACTCCCAGAAGAGGCGAGGGTTATGGCATGTGAGGAGGGGGGGCTGTGCTAGGGAAATAACACTTTCCGGAGTAGTCAAATTTTCTAGCAAGTTTAAAGAAATTGCAAGAGAATAAAGAATAATTTAAAAGGCTTCTGTGGGGCTTTGTGGTCCGAAAGCCCTGAAAAACCGCCCCATGATTGGTCCAACACTAGCTGAACATATCCAGGCCCACTAACCCCTCTCTCAGATAATCCCGAATCTCCACCAGCAATAAAAACTCACTTTTGCCTAATACTCTAATAATCTGCTTGTGGCAGCAGACTGTACACTTCATGGGAAAATGAGTAACAGACATTATTTAATTATACGATGGCAGGATAAACCCCTACTTATGTGGACATATCAAAAACTACATGGTGAACCAACATTTTTTCCTTCAAACAGAGGGAAACCATGAAAGGGACTTTTCCCTTTCAAAAAGATTTATGCCAAAAAATGTCCCAGCAACTAAGTCATCTCCTAGAGCTAGAAGGAATTATAGACACATAGTGAAGACCATACATTTTAATCAGATTTAAGACAACTTGGGATGGAGTGTTTCAGATTTCACTTAGTGATAACAGTGGGAAAGGGCATGAATGCTGGCCCATAAATGCTCTATTAGCACCAGAATAAAGGAAACCTGCTATAAGATTCTTACACATTGGTAAGCCACTCCTGTCAAACTCCACTCGTGGTGCCACAACAAATTTGACCGATGCTGGAGATGTCAGCTAGCCAAAAAATCTATTATTTAGATTTGGTGGGAATGCCCCCACATCTCCCCCTTCCCCACTGGACCATTACAGACCTTCTTACTACATATATAAAAAAAGAATAACCTTATTTTTGTATGTTACCTACAAAATGTTAAGTAAAGAGGGGCAGGGCATAAACATACTGGTGCCACACCATGATGTCAGAGACACAGACTGTTAAACTGGGAAGCAACTAGTGCTGCAACCAAACTAATCGATTATTCAATAATAAATCAATGAGAATAGTTGCCAGGGATTCTCATTATTGATTAGTTGGTTGGATCCCTTAGTGTTCTCCTCCACGCTGGGAGCTGGTGTTTCATCGGCTTTGTGTCACCCCAGATCCCTGCTGCTGGTGCCCAGCCTTAAGCAGCGCATGTCACTTTCTCCTTCAGGTCCCTCCTCTGCTGACTGACAGCAGGCAGTGGACTGGTGCAATAGCCAGCCTGCTATGGGCTATTGCAATTTGAAATAGCCCATAGCAGGCTGGCTATTGCACCCCCCCCCCCCCCCGCCCGCTGTTTTTACATTATTTTTCCATTTCTGTATTTTATTTTAAATTAGGTATGGCATTTATTTTTTTATCCAATTGAAAAAATGATCAGCCAACTAATCGATTATGGAAACAAAAATCAACAGTTGCAGCCCTAGAAACAACATTATATTTATAATTCTTCCCATTAAGCTCTGTTGTGAACACCTAACAGGATACAAAATACACAGCAAAACATAAATTAAAATGCATTTCTATCTCAGCTGTCTTGCAAAGGATTGTTTTAACATGGATTTTCTGCAATTTACTGCAAGATGTTTTTGTGTAAAAGATCTGATAAAGTTTATTTTTACTTTATCATAATTATTGTTTAATATGTCCATTTTTAACTCTTACTTTTGGGCTAAAAGATTATAATTTTATATATTTTTGTTTGCTTGCAGAGCAGGGCTCTTTGATCTGTCCTTTGTGGCAAGTTAATAGTTCCAGTTCAGTGAATGTTGAGGAGCTTTCGTTTTATTCAGGTTCACTACAGCTAAATATCACTATCTCTGTAAACTCAATTTCAAGGGCTGCCCACATACGTTAGGCACTAGCCCAGTATATGCCGACTAGGTCACAGGAGTACATTAAAAGCTCCTGTGACCTAAAAAATCAAAAGCTCCTGTGATTAAAAAATGTACTCCTGTAACCCAAAAAAGAGAATGCCAAAAAATGCTTTGGCTTTGCTTCTCTTTTAATTTAAATAAATCTATGGTCTACTTCATGTTGTAGAAGTACATAGGTAAAACACAAACTAAGAGGAATGTATATTGATTTTGTATATATTTTAGTATTATTGTTACACATGATGATATTTTAAATATTTTGAATTTCTATACTCAGCTAGCACGTGGTGCTCTTAGCTTCTTTTCATATAAGAAAACCCATAATGCTCTGGGAATTCTGTGTCATAGGCATTTCCTGTATTTCACATTTGTTTCTAAATCAACGAATGTATGTAGATTGTAAAAACAAGATAAAAAAAAAAAAAAATTGCCCCAAATGTTTATCTGAAAATCATGAAGCTCTCTACCGGTCTTCAGATTTCACAGGCGAGCAGCAGCAATAAAGAATTATAGTCATTCACAGAAGAAAAAAAAAGTCCGTCCGCACTCTGCAAACTTCTCTGAAGAATTTATTGTAGCACACAGGTACACATCGTCCTGCCATAGATCCTCTTCACTCTAACATGTTTCACCCAATAATGGGCTTAATAGAGAACTATGGGGTAAGTGTTTTTTTTCCATAGTTCTCTTAAGGATCACGGAAGGACATATACTAGCGTCCTCCCGTGACCCATAGCTCAGTATATAGCGAGCTACACCTCGTGGTATACCGAGACCGCCGCAGTCTGGATGGATCCCGACAATACTATCGAGATACACCCGGCTGCGTGATTGATAGCTGGCTCTGCCTATCTAGAGGGAGACAGCTGTGCTCGCCCTCATCCACCCGTTCCTCCAATCAGCGCTGGAGGATCGGAGCAGGGAATCCTTGCAGGGAGCGGTGAATGACAGTCACTGCAGGGAGATGATCGAGAAGTGAGCGAGCAGCGGTATGTGTTCGCTCACTTCCTGATCTATTGAGCCGACGTGACAGTTTCATTGTCACACATCGGCTCGAACTATGAGGATGAGTGATTTTCACTTACCTCTTAGTTCTCCTTTAATTGTAGAGATCACCATGATTAAGCACATTATTGGGTGAAACATGTTAGTGTGAAAAAAAAATGGTGGGACGAGGTGTACCCGTGTGCTACAATAAATTCTTCGGAGAAGTTTGCTTTGTGCAGCCGGACTTTTTTTCTGTGAATGACTGTGAAGTTTGAGCAAGACTGGTTCGGCAGGTAAGCACCCATAGCTCTCTCTAGTGCTGCTGTGAGGGAGCAATGATATGGAGTTATGGAAATTAGCATTGAAGAACTGTTCACTTTACAGTTGATTGGGGGCATGTTAAACTACAAGCTGAGATATTTTTTTTCTCTTTTTGGCAGTGTTATGAGTATGTCAAATCATCATAAGTGTATGTATATAGTTTTATTTTTAAATATTCCACATGTGTTGATGGGAGCTGGTAATTAAATATGTTCTTTGTTGTGGGTTATCACTGTCCAGGGGAGATGCATATCAATGAATTGTAAACGTAATTATAAATTTGTCCAGACCTAGCCTGTTAATGGTATATGGTCGAGACAAGAGACAATGAGATCCATGAACACATTGGAGCCGAGGCCTTTGATTCTCACAATAGGTGCATACACTCTTTTGTCTCTGGCTAAGACCTTCAAAAGATCCTTGTCGCTAGTAAAACAAGCAGATTGTCCCCCTGGTTTAGATAAAATCATGACCTGGGGTTAGCCTCGGGACACCTGCCCATCTGGAATTTCCCGCTCATCTTAAAAGATTTGCATAGAAAAGGGGTTGGAAGTTCCAACAAAGGGTATTTGGAAACATCCAATCCCTATAGGAGAATTCAAATCTGATTAAATGAATCAATGGGAGGCCACCAATCGAAGTCTCTCAATGCTTCCCTACGAAGACCAGAGATATATCAATCAAGGGGCAGGAAGAGAAAAGTGAGTCTTTTAAACCACCAAAATGGGGCCCTCATGTGACGATTAATGGGTAAATATGCCTGTACTCTTTCCCTGGCCAACTGGAAGCACTTTTGTAGCTCCGTACGACGTACGTCCTTGGCAGCGAAAGGGTTAAATGTATGTTTATCGTTTGTCCCTTATATATGAATGTCTGTGTATTTTGCATGTTTAAATCTTTTCTTTGTATTTTGTAGTTAAATAGATTGTTGGTTCACTATATTTAAAAGGAGAACTATGAGGTGAATGAAAATCACTCAGCCTCATAGTTCGAGCCGACGTGTGACAATTAAACTGTCACACGTCGGCTCAATAGATCGGGAAGTGAGCGAACACATACCGTTGCTCGCTCACTTCTCGATCCTGTCCCTGCAGAGAGCAGTGACTGTCATTCACGGCTCCCTGCAGGAATTCCCCCCTTCCCCTCTCCTCCAGCGCCGATTGGCGGAACGCACGGGGGAGGGGGCGGGTACAACTGGCTCTGCCTCTGGATAGGCAGAGCCAGCTGTCAATCCCGCAGCTGGGTGGATCTTTACAGTACTGTCGGGATCCGTCGCGGCTGCGGCGGTCTCAGTATACCGCAAGCGGTATCTCGCGGTATACTGAGCTTTGGGTCACGGGAGGACGCTAGTTTGTGACCTCCCGTTACCCTTAGAACTATGGGGAAAAACACTGACCCCATACTTCTCCTTTAAGTCTTGATACTATATAGCAATATATTTCTGTTATTGTGTTGAGCTCAAAAATCTCATGATTGTAACCTCAGAACTATATACTTGTAAGAATTTATTGTAGCACACAGGTACACATCGTCCCGCCATGGATCCTCTTCACTCTAACATGTTTCACCCAATAATGGGCTTAAAAGAGAACTACGGGGTAAGTGTTTTTTAACTTAAACTAGTAATTTGGGTAACAGCAGTGAGGTTTCCAGCAACCAGTCTGCCACACAACACCCTCATTGACAAAAACTGGCAGTAGCGTGCTACAGGTAGACAATAATGATGTTGGACATAGATGCCAAAAAATACCTCTTGTACAGAGAACCTAAACGTTCTAGTTTAGTTTAAATACTTTCATGGAACTTTAAATAAAACTGCCATATAAGAAAAGTAAAAAAAAAAGAAAATGTGTCCATAAATGTAACTTCTTTTGCACCAGTTAAAAAGCTATTTTTCCTATTCAGTCATGTGTATATGTGTAACCAAAAAAAAAAAAAAGGTTCCCTAGAGGTTTTTGGAAAAACTAAGCCATAATTACCTGAAGTAGATTTAATGGTCTCAAACTGGAAGTATTTTTTATGCCAAAGGGCCCACCTGTTGAAGAAAAGTCTTTTATTTAAAATCAAAACAAACCGGCTGAGAAATATATAGTTTTCAGGAAAAAAGGTTATGTATTATTTTTCTGGATCTTGTTTGGAGAACAGTAAACCATAAAGAGACCTGTGATATTTTTTTTATCCAATTACCACAGGCATATATTTTCAGTGTGGTAGTGAAATAATAATTAAATATACTTACATCATGTCCAACATTAATTGGTAATGTCAATAACACAAGTGATTGTTTAAACGTGTCATGACATTACATTTTTAATTGGTTGTATAATTTTTTCCTCTGACCTACTTTTTTACATTACACTATTTTTTTAAATCAACCGTGCAACAAAACTGTCCATATATGCCCTAATTCTACATATATTTATATTGTAAACTGAAATATAAAATGTGATGGTGTCATAAGGCAATTAGATACATTTTTCTTGTAGAATTTAAGGTTAACACTCAAATACATAGATAAAATATATATTGTCTATAAAAATTGTAAATAAATTTGCATTTTTTTTTTACAAAAAATGTTTTTTAAATTCCAAAATGAGAAAATTGGCTTTTATTTTAATCATTACTAAAGAACACCAACATTGAATTATGAACTCAATTTCATATTTCTATGGTAAGGCATATGAAAGAGAACTTCTATTTTCCTGGATAGGTAACTTCAAGAAAAGAAAAAAAAAAGAGAACTGGTTGATCTAAATATCTGCATATATGTTCACATTTTTCAGAGCACAATAATGTCACCAAACCGCCACCAACAACTAAATGATACTAACCTGCCTGAGAGGCAGACTGCATGGCAGCCGGCAATGAGCCTGGCATTGTACCTGGCACCAGGCCTCCTGGAGGTAAAATGCCACTCAGATTTATCCCTGCGGGGGCTATGGCACCAGTACTACACCCCAGCATGGTATTTGAGCCACTCATCAATGCCTGTGGGCCACTGTGGAACAGGAAAGAAAGTCATATTAATTGCTACAGAGGTTCGTGGAATAAAAGGGAGACTAATAAATGCAAAAAAGGAAACTAACATGTTGTATTAAGACTTTGCGTAATTAACCAATGGCCCTGCTCTAAATTTCTTTCTAAACCTTGTGCCTATATGATACAGCCATTCCCATAGATTTAAAAAAAAAATATTGTTCTGTTTGTTGGTGTTCATTTTTTATATGGTTATGCAAAGACATGTAACATTAAAAATGTAATTTGTAAAATGAATGTAATGCTAGGAAAACTTCCTTCCCTATTTTGTCTCCATGTATCCTTATTTGTAATAACGTGATTGGCAAGCATTTAATTCATAATCTAATGCTTCCGAACATTTTAGCCAAGCTAAGAAAAAAAGGGAAAAAGAAAATTGTGCTTAAAAACAAATCACATTTCTTTAGTCTAGGTCAATGAATGATTGAGGATTCTCATTCATCCTGGCCCAATAGTAATGCCCCAGATTCATGGTCTACTTATTACTCAGTACTTCTCTTAATTGAAAGTTAAAAAACAAATCAGACGATCTATGATAAATAAAAAAAAAAAAATAGAATGCTGTAATTCTGAATCCTATTCTTTCTCGGGCATTTATAGATTCATTTGTAAGTGATCAAGAAAGTTAGAGGATTGGAACTCTAACTTGTACTGGTAACTATCAGCTTGCAAATCCAATCAAGACAAGGATGTGAGCCGAGTTACATTGCATTGTTGGGAAGGTAAAATGAAGGTATATAAATATATAAACTGCATACTATTATAAAAAGGTTCAAAATATGCTCTAAAAACACTCAAAGAATTCTTCCCACTCCCCTGGAGACCGGCCATGTGAAAAACATGGAGGCCGTCACTGCCGACACTCTCTGTACAAATATACTAGCGACCAGCTGCCATGGGAGCGGAGATCAGTTGGTATACTCTCACAGCAAGTTTATAGGAATACCAACTGTGTAATACCCCTTAGCTGATCTAGACTAATTGACAAGAACTGATTGCCTCTTCAAAAATTGAACAGAATACTTGCAAAACTAACTTATGAGTTCAAAATACAACCTATGCAACAATGTTTCAGAAACAGATGCAATTAAAGTGAACCTGTGCCCTGACTATGCACACTTGAAAGAGAACTATGGGGTAAGTGTTTTTGAATGGACATAAAAGACATATACTAGCGTCCTCCCGTGGCCCAACGGTCAGAATATCGTGGGCTACTGCCCGCAATATACTGAAAGTTCCGCAGCTGGGACAGATCCCGACAATACTGTCTGGATCCACCCAGCTGTGTGAGTGAAAGCGGGCTCTGCCTATCTAGAGGCAGAGTCAGCTGTGCCCGCCCCCTCCCCGTTCCTACACTCAGTGCTGGAGGATCGGAGCGGGGGAATCCCTGCGGGGAGCGGTGACTGGCAGTCACCGCTCTCTGCAGGGAGATGGTCGGTAAGTGAGTAGCGTCGGAATGTGTTCGCTCACATCCCCATCTACAGAGCCGACATGCGAGTTTCAATGTCACACATCGGCTCTAACTTACAGGATAAAATTCAGAGGGCCCGAGCGCAAGCTATCCTGAGGGACACTTCTGAGGGAACCAGCTACTAGATGGTTCGATTAGTCTCTCGCCCCTATACCCAGGTCGGACGACTGATTTGCACATCAGGACCGCTGCGGACATCAACCAGAGTTTCCTCTGGCTTCGCCCTGCCTAGACATAGTGCACCATCTTTTGGGTCCTGCCGCGCGCGCTCATGCTTCACCTCCCCGGCGGGGCAGACGAGACAAACAAACCAGCGTACCCAATTGTGCATATAAAATGAAAGCAGTATTTGCTTTTCACATGAATACATTACTGAAGTGAATATTCACATATTGAGTGGAGATTTTAACATCCTTTAGTAAATCCGCCCATATATGTGCACCTTCTAAAAAAGGTTACTGAGGGTAAGAAAATACAAAGGCAAACATATTTTGATTACATCAGATCGCACACCCAAAGACAAACTAGGCATAAATTTCCTTGTGCAGTCCTCAAATCTGGGATCCATAAAATACAGAACTTTAGTATTTTCATCTAGTGAAAGGCATTTGAATTGAATGGTTGGTTAGGTTGCAACAAATATATAAAAAAAACTACAAATTCCATACCAATATAAAGGAGTTCAATATGTTCTCTAATTTAAAAAACATTACACATCTCATCTATATTTTATGAAATACTTGAATTTTACATGAAAAAAAAGAGAGAGCAGATGGGATTGTCCTTCTGATTAATTCTATGATTGTTAGAACCATCAGGACTTTTAAATATATATTTTACTAGGGTGGCACCGATACCGGTATTTCGGTATTGAGCGCCGATATTTTTTTTCCGGTACTCGCCGATACCGAAAGTCCCATTCAGGAAGCCAGGCGGCATGTAATGACTCGCCGCCTGGCTTCCTGATTGGCCAGCTTCCGACCAATCAGGAAGCCGGGCAGCGCGTCATTACACGCTTCCCAGCTTCCTGATTGGCCGGGAAGCTGGTTTCTATGCTCTCTTGTCACAAGTGACGAGAGAGCATGGAGCCGGTTTCCCGGCCAATCAGGGAGCCGGGCAGCGTGTAATGATGCGCTGCCCGGTTTCCTGATACCAGAAGTATCAGGCTAGGCATCAGAGCATTTGGGCGAGCACCACTCGGCATCAGCACTGATACCGTTACTAGTATCGGTATTGGTGCATCCCTATATATTACTGTAACAAAGTTTGAGTACACATTACATATGAGTACATATCATTCACTATGTCAACAAGACAAGCAGATGAAAATAATTATGACAAGTTGCAATACATAATTGTAAAGATGTTTTAAACATATTAGTGCCCATTTAAAAATTTACAGTAACCAATTGCACATTATTTTATTCTCTGTACCCTAAGCTGCTAAAATCTGAGCAGAGTCACTATGCAATGCTGTTTTGCGGTGTCATAAATCCAGGGGTGGACAAATATGAAATTCAGAAGCCAGCCTGTCCAATCCAGGAGGATTTTCAGGAGTCAGCTCCATTAACAACTAGAAAAAACCTCAAAAGTCGGGCATCAGCTGTAATTTTTAAGCGGCACTGGCGAACTGGCTCCTGGGATTAGTCCTGTCCTGCATAAATCCAATTATGTAGAAATTGTCGATGACCATATTGAATATTTATGATGCATAGATACTATGCTGTAACTAGTACATGTTACGACAAAGCAAAAGCAGGGAGTAAAGAGTTAAAACAGAAGAGTAAGATACATGAGAGCTGACTGAAGGAATCTAAAAAGGAGAGACCCGTCAAACACTGTACACTGCAATGGAAGAGATAAGAGAAACAAAGCAGAGCAGTAGAGGATGTACATGAAATGCAGAAATAAAGGGAACACTGTGAGATAGGAGAAATGTTTATTTATTAAGAAGAAGAGATACCCAAAGTTCTAGAAGTTGTAGAAAAAGAAGAAGACCAGAGAAGAGAAAAGCAGTGTAAGTTTTATTTGATGACAATGTACTGTACTGCTGTATAAAACATCAGACGTCCGAGGAATTAAAATAACAAGAGTCTGCACTGTCCTAAAGTGCCAAGTCACGTATCCCTCCCAGACAACACATTAGAAAAATCACAGAATGTATGTATACTTTTATCTTTCTGAAGACATTACAAATAAGTTCAGTATTGTTAATACACCACAATATGTATTGGTTAGGAGTGCCCAAGTGCAAAACTATGCCCATGATATCCTGCTACACAGAAGAGTAATGGTCTTATCCTTCAAATGCTATGGAACACAATGTTTACTTCATTGAATGCAACTTGGCAATCGGGGAACTGCACATTTCTTAAACAAGTCTCATCCCTTGGAAAAGTGCTTTCCGCCTAAGACACTGGTCTTTTTGGAGCCCGTCTGCTTATTGATGCCTACTGGACCATAAACTCCTCAAAAGCTTCAATCCAACAATATGAACAGGGGGGTTCCATGAGATCACTTTTATGAATATGAAATCAGAATAGACAAGAGTGGTGGTCATGTAAGTTCAGCATTAAAGTAGCTGCCGTAAAGCTGGCCATACACCTTTAGGCCTTGTTCACACCAAATGCAGAGCAGATCCGCTCAGGTCTCTGCACACGCAGTGCAGTGGGTTGTGCCGCGTTTTTAATGCGTTCCGGGCTGTTTTTTGGTTAAAAAAAATATATATATTATTTTTTTTAGTTTAACATGGGCTTTCAATGCATTCCAGGCATTTGCATGCGTTTTTGATGTGTTTGCATGCGTTTCAGAGCAGGTAAAATAGGGCTTGCTGCAGTTTTTTTCACCTGCTCTGGAACTGCACGCTAAGATGTGAACTGGAGCAAAAAATACCATTCGAATACATTGGACGCAGTTTTGATCCGGTCTGCAACTGCTCCGCGCTTGGTGTGAACAAGGCCTTAGACTTCCCAAGTTCAGCCCGCAGGAGAAATCACTTGATTCCCTTATCTACGAGGAACAGCATGAAGGAATCTCCCCTGCCTGCTATTGTAGTCACCACCCATGGCTGCTGAATACCCAAACAGTTCAGCCATCAATTTTCCACCCAGCTACTTGACAAAATTGGACTGAAAAATCAAATTTTACAGAGTTGTGTGGTGCAAACAGGGCCACTGACAGCTTGAATTTCATCGGATTTAGCAGCAACTGGCCAAACTTGAGCAGTGTACGCCAGCTTTAGTCAGATTGAAAAAAAAGACATGTTTTAAAAGCAATTCATTCAAACGCTAATGGTCCTCTTGATGTGACTAAACTACAATGGGACAACATGTTAGTAGACAAAAAGAGAGGGTTATTTTTCTTACTGCCTAGGTATGCTAATGTGAAAATTACAATCACACCCAACTTGTCATTTCAGAAAAATTTCCCATTATTAACATTAAGAATAATAAGAAAATGTAAATGTATCAGAACGCTTCTCAACCCCGAACACAGACCTGAACTCACTGTGAAGTTAATAAAAGCTGGAAATAGTGTTTAAACTGTTCAATGTATCCAATTTTCAACTGGCAGTAGGAATGTAAACTCGAAGGAATGTAAACACGGGATTGCAAGTCGCATTATGCCTGCGGTCCGGTGCGATCAAAATAGTGCTTGCAGCATTTTGATCGGACTGGACCGCAGGCATATAATGTGCCGTGCGATCCCGTCCGGCCAATAGCATTGCGGCAGGAGGGCGTGGCTATGGTGCCATTCACTTCAATGGCCCACCACGCCCCCTCCTGCCCCACAAAAAAGTGAACCTGCCGCAATGCGAGGCAGTGGGTTCTGGCCAGAATCGGGCCGGAACGCACTGCATCTGGTGTGAACGGCCCCTAAATGCTGATAGGCAGTTCTAGCAGCACAGCTACCTCTGAAACAAAGACTATTCATCTCCTTTTCCTAAGTAAATATAAAAAACAAAAACACAATGCAGAGTACAGGACCAGATCTGTTAGAGATGCAAAAGCTGCGGAGTGTCAAGATGAAGGGAACTTACCATCCAACTACATTGATGATATTAAGTCCAGCAGGATTTGCCATAACTTGGGTGGATGCAGTTCCCGTAGTTATAGATGTTACCATGGTAGACAGCGGAATGGTCATTACAGGTAACCCCTGACTCAGAGACATTTGCTGCTGAGCAAACGGTCCTATCAATGTGGGCTGCTGTGAACTAAAGCTCGAGTCTTGGGGTGTGGGGGTGACAGAAGGAGTGATAGGAGCGGAGCTGGAAACATCGGGTGGATGCGGTGTCGATGATGGGGTGTTGGTTGGTGTAGGAGTAGATGGTTTGGGTGTTCCAGATCCTGCTCATTGAGAAAAATGAAAAAGCACTAGTACAAAAACACATTTTGTATAAAAAGTGAAAAAAAAAAATCTAAAAAAAAAAAAAAGGACCATGCTTAATGTGATAGGGATTAATATAAAAACGATTAATAAATCTAAGAACTTCAAAAGGTGTGACACGTTTGTTTCACAAAGGCAAGACAACATGGACTTGCTACAAAAAAGACGAAAAGAAAACACGTCGTTAACAGGTCGCAAATGCTTCAAACCCATTTAATAGCAAAACAAATCATAGAAATATAATGCTTTTGTTAGTAGAGCCAAATATCGGCAGTTGAAGCAAACATTCTCATTTTTCAAACAAAAAAACTTAATTGGATTTTTTTAAAAATTTAACACGTTTGTATTTTTCTTTTAAAAATCAATGTCAAACAATCAATGCAACTTTTCAAAATCCAGACACAGGCAACAAATAAAGCCTAACTTAACGAGCAGTTTAAATCGGCAAACCATAATCCAGATGCATCAATACAAAAATGGCGTGCAAAGTATTACAATTTGTTTGATTCAGAAATCAACCACAGCCCGAGTAGAAAAGCCCATCCCTTGCCGGTATGTTGCAGAGAAGGACCCTTGTATGGAAGCAGTGGTCGATCTGCAGAGGTTCAATAAGCCCCTTGCAGAGAGATTTGCTGAATGCTGAGCTATAGTTCTAGTTCAGCAGTAAGTATATCAAACCTCTGCTACCACAAAGAGAGCAAGGGTCATTCTGTACAGCATGCCATCAGCAAAATGTAGTGCCAAGACTGATTTAGTGCTCAGACTGTGGCTGGTTTTTTAAAGAGGGTTTAGAAGACTAGAAGAGCCACCAGCACACCAACAGTCCACTACATTGTCTTGTCTTTATTTGACATCGGATAAACATGACCTCACCTACAAATGCAACATTTCGGCACCCTATGCAGTTCCTTCATCGGACAAAAATAGTGTAAACCGCAAAGGGTCTCTTTTGGATGTGAGGCCATGTTTATCCGACATCAAATAAAGACGAGACGCTGAAATGGACCTTTGGGGTTATGGTGGTTAATTGTTCTATACCTCAACTTATGCACCACCATCCACAGGCCATTTCAGCACCCACTGAATAACTTTAATAGAGATTCCGGTCTGGAGTGTTCTTGCATTTTTTTTTTAAAGGGCACTAACTGTAAGGCTTTTAACACCTTTTTATTTTGATGCGGATAGAAAAGAATTCAGCTGATTTAAACTGAACGTTCGATTGGGCTTTAAATTGGAAGTCCACCAAACACTGATAAGTCTTGTGTTGACACCACTGGGTTCTATCAAATACTAGCCTCTCATAAGCACTACCTATCTTAGGGTCCGTGTCGCTGGGTGTTCTAGTCAAGACTACATTTGCCCTGCTTTGCTTGAAGTTCAAGCACATCTCAGTAAGACATGCTATGTCCACAGATACACATTGCAACACAAAGAAGGTCTCAGGCTCTTGACTGCCATGTGTACTGCCCAATTAAAGTAAATGGGATTTTGCTGACTTGTGTTTGAGGCGCATCTCAACTCAGGTGAACCCACCCACCAACATGATCCCTACTAGAGTTCCATGATGGCACATCTATGCCTTGCTGGGACTATATCACATCACATTTTGCCATTTATGTTAAATTTTATAAGTTATGTGGTCACTTTCCCTAATGATTTGTCTTAGAAAATCATGGGGAAGCCAAAAGCAGCTTTTTGACACTGCTTGGAATTGCATCAGGACCAAATTACATGCCGTCATAGAGACTTTGAGAAAGCTATGGTTTTCAAATGCGATAAGCTCACAAGGTAGCACAACCAAACTGTATCCATCATCAGGTTTGGGTGGTCTTGCACTTTAAGCCCAAAAATGTCTCATTTAAAAGCTAGTCTTGCCTGCAACACATAGCATTACAAATGCCTGACTGACTTCAATGCAACCAAAGTATTTAAAAAAGAGAGGAAAAAAAAAAAATGGAAGTTGCAATGACCTGTAGTCATTTTGCACATATCCAGCAGCTTTCATGCACTCATCATAGTTAAATACTTGTGAGGCAATATTAAATATATATATATTAAAAACATAAAACTTATTATACGAAGTAAATATAGTTCAAAAAGCCATACTGGGTTTTTGTCAACTACTTGACATGCCGTGAGGTTATACACACACAAAAAACAATAACGCTCAGCTTTTTTTTCTTTTTCTTTTAAAAACAGCAGCTTCTAAAATTTCAATCCAAAAAATAGAAATAAAAAATACACTGTAATTGCTTTTTGTCACACTGTAATACCTGGTTTGCATTGCATTCTTAAAGCATAAAAACACAAGTCATTCTAGCAATTTTCCATTATAAATACGTACACACAAAGGGTGCATACAGTGAAAGGAAAAAACTAAAATATATAGCCATATATCAAAATAAAAAAAAAGACAATTACATGAAAAACACAAAATACATACAGTTAACAGAACATATTGCTATCAAGTCTACAAGGCTTTTACAAGCATTGAAGCGCACACAAGCATACACGTTGGTGTCACCAATCCATTAGAAAGAACGGTTTAATCTTGAAGACCTCTACACCAAAGGCCTATGGAGATTTAATGGAGAATTTAGGGCGTGACTCACTTTGTGATGAGCTGGCTGGTGACAGAGCAGCTGGTGAGAGCAAGCCGACTTGATTAAGGTCCACTGACTGTTTTCGAGAGATACTTGGTGGTTTAGATGGAGGCGGAGTTGTGGATTTCAGGTGACCACTCGCCTGTTGGTGACTAAATAGATTACCTAGAAAAAGAAAAAAGAATTCACAAAAGGTTTACATTTAGTAATACTATCAAAGCGTACATTCTTGAAATTGAAATGTAATAAATACATTTAATACAATACCTTTCCTTGTCCCCCCAATCAACATGCAATTACATTTGTTCACTCAAATCAGTTTGCTTTTTAAGAATCACCTATTCTGCCTGCTGGTCTTGTGCTCTTAGTTTGGAGGGCGGGGTTGGCAGGCTCCTGTAAACATCACAGCACCCTGCCTGGGATCTTTTTCAAAATAAATATATAAAAGAACACATACCAGGGACCCCTTCAGATGTGCCTGCTTCTCCCTGCTGGCCAATGGGTGCTGCATATCCTAACTGTGCTTTCTGCTCATTGGTTACAGGTATGTCTCAAGGGATGCCTGAAATGTGTTCTTCAGTAACAAAATGATTGATGGCAGAGAAAGCCAATAGCTGTGAGGGGGTGACTACAGTAAAGATCAGAGGGAAAAGTGATTGAGTTGCCTTGTCGCACTCCTTACCGGAAAGCCCCAAATCAAATGAGGGGGGATGCTCGCAACGACTGCGGATGGCGCCACCAGATAATGTAGGTGAATTGATGTCACCAGCACACCAAGAGTATTGTAGTCCAAAGCGTTCGTTTAGAGAAACGTCATGTCATCAGAACTAGCGCTTTCCGGGCCACGCAGGGTCCCCTTCATCAGGCTCAGCAATACTCTCAAACTACAATACTCTTGGTGTGCTGGTGACATCCATTCACCAGCTTTAAAGCCCATCTCCACACAATTGTATTTATTTGCTTTGGATAGAGCTAGGATGGGGTCTTTTTTTATTTAGTGAGGAAGAGTTAGAATTTCTGATGTTTTGATTGTGATTGTGTTTATTGCAGACAGACAGCGACTCCTGTACAAGATTTTAGGAGTATCAGACCGACATAAAAATGGACAGAAAGTGTAAGTGGATATAGTTGTGGTAAATCACCAGCAGTTTTCTTATATCTCTTAATAAGCTCCCAGGGTGAGATGTCCTCAGAAGAGTTTCCAAGTCTGCCAACCATATGTGCCATTAAGAATCCAAACAAGGGAGTCTCAGTATTCTTTCAGAATTCTCTGGCATGCTACAATACTTGATCAAAGAATCCTGCGGGTAATGATAGACACTGTCAACTCTTCCTATTCACGGAACATGGTGGAAGGGTAACAGTGTCACTTTAATCCCACTGGAATCAAACTGAAACTGCATAATATCAGCTTTGGGCAGATTTACCCTTCAATGTGTTAGTAAGCCCTCCCAAAAATGACCGTCACTTAAAAAAAAAGTTTAAATTAATGGAGAAAATGCCTGTTAATCCTGCCAATCACTTTTACTTTCTTCCCTATGGTGGCAACGATCTGTAGGTTGATCTAGTCTCTGCAGCATTGCCACCACAGTGCACACACACTCATTTTCCTCTGCAGCTTTGCCATGTCACAGGCAGCCATGGTAGCCAGGACGGCTAGTCCTCCGGGGGGTCCTCACTATCATAGTACTAGGTGTACAAAGCCTTCTGCAAAGCCTGCCAGGTTCAGAGAAGCAGTTGGCAGAGGAATACAAAGCGAGTCAGGCATGTACTATCTCTTCAGTTTTAGTAAACTCTGGTGCTACAGTGCGCCTCTGGCCTCAAACTGCACCAACTGAGCCTGGTAATGATCTCAATGACAGCTGGCTCTGAGCGCCTTTGGCTCTGCTGGAATTTAGTTCCACAAGCAGCTTCTATAGCAACATCTTTGTGACAATACAGCAGGGGAAAAATGACTCGGTTTAATGCCGCTCTCACACTGTGCTGGTATCTGTCAGATTTTCCCTTTCTGTCCTAGGTGCTTGGCTGTCAGCCAATGGGGATTTTGGAGCGCTGTCGCCAATCTTCTCTCTTTCTTTCCTATTTAGGTTCAGCTCACTTGTTGCTCTGGGTTTGAGCAGAGAGTCCGTTTTCTCTTGCCAGACCCTCCCCTTTTACCTATTGTTTTTCCTTGTTGTTTCTGGAGCAGTTTTATGATTCCTTGTTCCCTTGGATTCCTCGTATACCCTTGTGAATTCCCTGCTTCCCTGCTTGGCTGTTTCCCTCCTTCGTGTTCCCTGTGTACCAGCTTACTCCCAGACCCTTGTGATTCCCTGTGGTATCACCGTGCATTCATTTGTGAGGTGTGAGTGGCCATACTTGCCTGTCCATTGATTGTTATCCGTTTGTGTGTGCCCTCTCTTCACTCCAGTGTGCCTGCCTTGCCAAGGCTGCCTGGCTTCCCGACCATTCAGGATGCCGGGCGGCGAGTCATGAGGTGCCGTCCGGCTTCCTGATTGGTTAGGAAGCCAGGCTGCCTAGGAACAAGTTAAGCCAGCTTCCTAGCCGATCAGGAAGCCGGGAGGAGGGTCATGACGTGCCGCCCGGCTTCCTAATTGGCTAGGAACCCAGCTTCACTTGTTGGTAGGCAGCCTGGCTTCCTAACAAATCAGGAAGCTGGACGGCACCTCATGACCCGCCGCCTGGCTTCCTGATTGGTCAGGAAGCCAGGCAGCCTTGGCAAGTGAGGCCGGTGTTTTTTCGATAGAACACCGGCATCCCAGGCAATCAGGAAGGCGAGCGATGGTTCATGATCCGCCGCCTGACTTCCTGATAATTGTGGCACATGGCACTGGTATCGGTACTTGGTATAGACTAGTATCAAAAAAAAAATTTTTTTTATCGGTACTCGTACTTGATCCTGAAAAACCAGTATCGGTACATCCCTAATGCTAGGTAACAGTTTTGTCAGACAAGTGTAGCGTAAGCAGCAACAAAAGCACGGGCACAGGAAACTTGCATTAGAGCTCTACATAAATTCCTCTTACTATGCTCCACCAACACAAAACCCTAAATGGCCATTTAAAGGAGGACATCTACCAGTTTGTATGGAATGTTATAATGAGAAAAGAATTAGCCTTTAAACTGTCCAGTTTAGGCAGGAGATTCAGTAGGTAAAAGTGGTTGGAATGGATCTTAGGAAAAGCAGTCGGATTTCTCATTTCCACAATTGCTTTACAACTGCCAGGTGTCATTCTTCTTTAACTACTTCAAGAAAGAGCATAAAAATTACATTTTCATGGTGGAAACCCACTCCCATGGTGTCCATCGAAACCTACTCAACCCCTCCACGCGATGCTCTCTGTGTTCTCCTTTATTGCCCGCTTCCAGGTAGAATAATAGCCAGTATCATTAAATCCCTTCCTGTGAACACAGATTCTAATGGACAACCCCGCTGGATATATGTCATCATGTGCGTCTGGGTTTACAGCAGTGGGTTTACTGATGCGCTAATTGGGCTCACGCAATATTAAGTGCTGTTTGGTGCGGCAGTAAGGAGCACCCACCACCACCAACAACGGGCAAGAAGAGGAAAGACTTGTGACATCACCCAGAATGGCTAGAAGACAGCTGGAATTAGGGTATGTATTTTGGGAATTAAAGAAATAAAAAACAGGTGTTAAGGGGGGCTAGAGATGTGCTTTAAAAATGTGAACAAAACAGAAAATGTCCATCTTTACACAGGAATGCAACACTATACATTTTAAATCCGTCAATCAACCCAAAGTAATTTTTTTACTATGCCTACTGCCCACAGCCTTAATCAGAGAATGTCAGCTTCATCTTAAATTTTACATTACAGACATAGTGGTAGTAAAAGAAAACATCTGTATGGTTTGTGGTGGTGGGGGGGTTTAAATCATGACATCAAGAGGGGAAAAATGTAATCACTAGTATCTTGCATGGATGCAAGAAACCACAGAGTAATTCAGTGCAACATATCCACCCGTTGCTAAAATATCAGATCTTAAAAAAAATATATATCTCTAATGAAGAGAATAGACATATACCTGGAGAATTATTGCCAGAGTTAGAAGGAAGTTTAATGGGAGGTGGCCTGTGCTTGACGCCTTTACCCAGTACAGAGGACTGGATAGAGCCTGCGATACCGTCTGCCTATAAAACAAT
>NW_017306276.1:396100-413643 GCF_000935625.1 Nanorana parkeri | reverse complement strand
TATAAATCCCCCAAACACACTCATATTAAAAAAAGACAAAAGATGAATGACATCTCCCCCTAATTTAAAGAACATATTGTGGGTTTGTGCATATTTATTATAAAGAGAACCAAAAATGTTAATTAGAAAATATTTATTATTTAGTCAAGTAAATATGAAATAATGCATTTTAACACTTGGCATTCTCCTTTTGGGAAAGCAAATAGGGCTTTAGGCTCCCTTTCCACGTGCTCAAAAAGCCTGCTTACACAATTCAGTAGCTTAAAGTGATATCAAAAGTCAAAATATTTTTAAGCTATTCCAAATGCTGATACAAAATTATTAAAAAATAGTTTGTGTTTAACACTACTTTAAACTGGAATTTACACACACACTTGTGAATGAGTCACATGATGATGACAGACGACTGTCTAAAAGGCAATTATTATTGGTGTCTTTTTACATAACCCACAATTCTCTGGGAATCCTTTTTCATGTTTAAATGCGTATTTGTAAAACAAAACTTTTCTATAATAAAAGCAAAGAAAAAGTAAATAAGCAAAAAGTTCCATTGTCATTGCCTTGTCTTGAAACATGCAAATCAAAAAATTGCATAATTCCTAACCATCTAAATTGTTGGGGTGGTAGGGGAGCTATTCACAAACACAGTTTCATTAAGAAAGAAAAATATTTCTATGGTCATTGCATTTGCCTGGACACATGCAATAAACTGCATAATTCACAACCACCTTGATGGTTTCATTCAGCAGAAAGAAGAGCTAATAAGTTCATTACTAAGCACAGAATTAACTGCGGTCAAGTGACTACAGTAAAGATGTTATGGAAGAGTGTGTGTGTGTGTGTGTGTGTGTGTGTGTGTGTGTGTGTGTGTGTATACACACACACATGTATATATATATATATGTGTGTGTATGTACACATTTATTTGCTTTCATACATGTCCTCTGTATGTATGTGTATAACAAATGTAAATATCTCATTAAAAGTTACTTAAAACAGGACATGTGATCCCATCTTATCCTAGAGAACATCTACATATAACATCTTTAATCCCAGAGGCACAGTAGGTGGCTGTACTGTCATTAACAAGATGATTTCACATACCTCGATTTCCTTGCCTGGTGACATGGGATTTGGGCTTGCAACTCCTCCAGCATTGTGCGTCATCTTCACAAAACCTTTGGACTCATTTGTAAACAACTCAAGATACTGATTGACCACTCTGTTGACACACAATTGTGACAGTATATTTTCAGCTTGTGCATGGATTATGATTGTCCTTTGAAATAGTTACTGGATAACCCCTTGACCAATACACACCCAGTGGCAATTTTTTTTTATATTATGTACAGCTGCTTTGTAATGTAAAAAGCCCAACAGCAAACATTTGCCTGCAACTCAATATATAAACACCCATTTGCTAATTTTCCAGGCTAATTTTTAAGTCGAACTGTAAATGTCACCAATAAACTCAGGCTGCTTGAAAACATTGTAAGTCCTGAACATAGGATTTATTTTTCTCTTTTCATAGTTACTCAAGCCAAAAACTCTTATGATGGTTTGGAGGCTGCAGCTAAAGACTGATGGGCTCTGTGGATAAACTTTGGTCTCTGCACAGCAGTTCAATACAACCAGCCATGTCAAAGCTACAGAGGATCAATCATTAAATATCATGCTCCCTGCAGATTGCACCATTGTAGCGTTCAAAAGGCTGTTGAACCGCTGTACAGGGACCGCTGCTCTCCCACAGCAGCCTTCGGACCAGAAGTGGCGTTTTCTGCACCCGTAGCACAGTAAGATTTTCAATATTCGTCAGCTAAAATTAAAATTTTAGCAGATGAATCGACGATGGAAAACGTTTTTATTTACATTATAAAAAATACTCTTTGTGATGAGAGCTTCAAAATTAACCTTTAAGTAGAGACCTAGGATTGTGCAACTGTACATGTTGCTAGTTTTCAGGCCCGGCATCAAACCTTAACATTAAATAAAGTATCATTTTAGTTTATAAACTGAGCTGCTAACACTGCGGATGACTCTCTCACCACTACAAACTAATATCAGAGTTAAATTTTAAAAATGCATTCATGTACCTTAACAAAAATGTATGTTACTGGTGCATCACTCAGCTGTAGATCCTCAAATCATCTCTGAATTGGTGCCGACACTGTCCTTCCTTCTGGAGGGGGGCTACATTTGTTCTCCATGGTCCCTGTGTGTGTTGTAAAGTAGCTTGCTCCCATGATGGACTATAATCTCAATACAAATAAACAAACTAAACATGAGATTGTAGTCCATCATGGAAGTGAGCTTGGAGTGGTGGCTGCTATACAACACACACACAGGGACCATGGGGGACAAATGTTTGATTTGATGATTTACTGGACTTCAGACTGCTGCAGAGGAGGGGGAGACACATTCCAGGGACTGGTCTAAGAAGAAGCCAGCTCGGAGCTTTGGGTGATTTTTTTTTAAAAACCTAGATACACACAGTCCGTGTGTGTCTAGGTTAAAAAAAAAAATAACCCGCTGTAAGGGTTATTAAAAAACAAAACACGGAGTTCTTCTTTAAAGGCACATTGGCTATTTTTCCTGAAATATGTTCAACCATGTTTTAAAATGTAATTGCATCACTAACGATAAACGAAAACAAGTTTTTATTTTAAAAAATACACTCACCGATCTATATCAATTTTTGATCCAACGAGAAATCTGAAAGGATAAAATATTCCATTAAATTACACAATTTTACAAAATGTTCAATGTAAAGTAACAGATGTATTAACATTTGCAGTTTGATGAAAGTTGTTTGGATATGCATGCTGTACGCACTGCTTTTATACAGTCTCAAGTCTTTGTATACAAGGACATCATTTTATTGCAACATTAACCTTCAGAAAGCTATAGAAGTGGTGCCAAGAAGAATAAGCCAAAAGGTTGGATAAAGGGTAAAGCCAACAAGCCCTGTGCGGTGTGCAACAGACAGGCGGCCATTTGCATTAGTATCTGAAATCTGTCCCATTTCAGACCACGGTCAGAAGTGGGAGTGAGGAGGAAGTGACCAATTAGTATCTGATCAGATAAGAATGTATTTAATTTTATTTTTATATAATTGCTCCAGTTACTGGGAAGAACAGAAAATTGTGACACAGCCTGAAGCTGGTATAAAAGAACAACAATATAAAAGACAATGCTCAAGGGAAAGTCCTTACTGAAATAATAGATGGATGGAGGGAAATTACAATAAAACAAAATGATTGAAGTTAATCTGTATGGTAGTTAGATGGAAGGAAACAATAAAAGGTAATTATTGAAGTTACTATATACCAAAGACAAATGAATCTGTAGAACTCACTGAGAAGAAGGGGAGTGGAAGTCATCATCCTCTTCAGCTTTGGAGGTCTGCATTTTACCGAAGTACAAAGGATTGCCTATGTTCTGGAAAATGGTCAATTTCCCTCTGTTGAATGGGCTCCCAGATTCACATTCAAATAGATAATCCTCTTTTGTATCCTGCAGAGAAAAAAATGCACCAAATAACCACAAAAAAAAAAAATTCTAAGTAGTCAGTCTGATATCCTGTACACATTCTCCACCAACAGAACATATTAGAGCTCTTTCACATAGGCATTCCGATCAGGTCCACCCCAATGCTAGTCTATAGGCAGCTGGATTAAAATGGATGGGTGTCTGTTTACATCCAGTTACCCCCAGCTCCGGCAAGGTCCAGAAAAAAATTAAACGGATCAGAGTTTTGTTTCGCTGGACCAGATCGTAGTGAATCAGGTGTAATCTGATGTAAACAAACACAAGTTTTACATCTGATTCCCAATACACCAGCTTAGATCTAGTAATCTCAGTTTTTTCCTCCATCGCAAGATGAAGGAAAAAACTAGACAGACACCGATGTCACAATGGTGACATCCATTCTGATCAGCAGGGGATCCATACACAGATCCCCTCCTCATCGGACCATGTAAAAGAGGCCTTAAGCTAGCCATGCATGGCTAGATTTTCCCTTGTTCAGTTAGCGAGTTGCACGAGAGAAAAGCAATACATTCCCCGCTGCCCACTGTTGGCTACTGTATTTTGCAGGCACAGCACCTGCAGTTGCCTGAATACCCTAGCATTGACTGTATTAGGTAGGATTCAGGCCCTGTTTGGTCAGTGATCTTCCAACTGGCTCAGCCGATTTTTATATTGACTTGTCGAGCTGGGTGGTGCTTGCAGGGCCACCCATGGCCGATTGCTGCATTCGGGCAGGGTATGGCCAGCATTAGCCTAAAATGGCCAACACCGTAGATTAGGTCATAAAATTAAGAGAAATATCTCAAATTCTGAACAAGCTTGAGTACCCTTACATGTACATTTGGGAATATTATTTTTTGCCTCTGTCTACATTTTAAATCCATATGCATATATACTTATTACTTCAACTTTAGTCTGTAAGACAGACTCAAGTGATAATTATACAAAGCCAGTCAGGCGCTACAATATGATTTGCATTACACATAGACCTGTTCAACAGGCATGGCTGTCAGACCTCCACAGCAATCTGTCACACCAAAAATGAAGAGTGACGCAACAGGAGGAAAATGTACTCTGCTTTCAGACTAAATTCACACTGCACACATGCACTGCACTATAACACAAACAGTAAAATAAATATTGGTCAGAAAGGGATTTAATTACTCACATCTGCTGGCCAGACAGTAGGTTGCGAGTCATCAAGTTTGAAAGATTTTTCCACTTTTGCATACTTTTCAACCTGGGCAACGGAGAGAAGGAATGATTATGGTGCTAATATAAATGAACTGAATTCTGAAAGTAAACATCATTTATGCCGCACCGGGATATTAAGTTACATCACAGTGTAGTTCCACTTTTGCTGTGAAATCTGAGAACATGCTGAGAACTATATGTTTTGTTATGTGTTCCTATTCACACAGCATACCAAATAATATTTTTTGTTACCATTTCTTTGGAGGAGACCTTTATAAAGACTGCAAGCTATTCTAAACAGTCTCAAAGGGACTCTGTCTCCATAGAAAGACTAGGGACAATCTGAGCTTCCCCTCATTAACATACAATGCTTCTAGGTTGTTAAGCCTTTGTTAGGACAGTGTTCAAATGTACTTTACAACTGATAAGGAAGTCTGATAGCACAGTGCAGACAGGGTTAATTGGAGTAAACATAGCAAACGACAACCCCCCCTTTTTTTCCTTTATCAGTCCCCGCCGTCTCCCTCTGCGACTTGGTTTTCGGGGTCGTGGGACCATGCCAAATGCCCTTAGGATGGAGTGCGGGGAGCGGAGCAGAGAAACATCTGCTCCCTGCTCTGCGATCAGCTACACAGGATCGTTGTACACGCAGCGCTCCTGTGTCAGCTGTCACAAGTAGAGCTGTACAGAAGATCCAGCACCCATGTGCTGGATCTTCTATATTGGAGGGCAGGCTCATAAAGAGAACCTGTCGCCTCTGAATGCCATCACACAGGGGCCTGTTATCCCCGGTGGGATAGCTATAAGGTGGGAAAAAAAAAAGGAGAAAAAATAATGAAATTAAGAAAACCAAAATAATAAGATAAATACAAATTTAAAAAAATGAAAACCAACCCCGCCATCTGCATGCTAATAAATGCACACATAGGGCATTGTGTGTATGGGTGATGAGTGCTGCCCTCATTCCCGTGTGACATAGTGTGGTAGCTGGGCAGCAGCGCTCTCTAACACACACAAAGTGCATTAAAGGGTAAGTTCACTTTCCTAAGTAATTTGGAAAAATTGAATTACCCGCTCAAATCTTCCCCTGCCCACTATACTTACCCTTCAGCGAACGGTCCTCCTCCTCCACCTGCACAGGTGTACTATCCGTCCTTCCCCTCCACCTGCACAAGTGTACTACAGCCATGCACTATGGATTTTGAATTTCACTCACAAATTGGGAGTACTCTTCGGTCAGCGCGGTCACCTCACAGCACGGACTAATGAGAAGCGCTTCTTAGCTCAGTTAAATACGGTTTTGGGTGACATATTTTGTATCATGACATGTAGATTGGGCCCCCGCGTGATCCTTGATCAAGCTTTCAGGTATCTTCCCAACTATGGAAGATAGGCTTGCAGGTCTGTAATTACCTGGTAAAGACTTTGATTCCTTTTTAAATATAGGCACCACATTGGCCTTGCGAAAATCCATTCGTACCAAGCCAGTCATTAGAGAGCCTCTAACAATTAGATACATTGGCTTCAAAATGATACAGCTCAGTTCTTTGAGGACACGTGGGTGAAAGCCATGCGATGCAGGTGCTTTGTTCCCCTCAATTTTGTCTGTTTGTGAACCATAATCTCTTTTGTTTTTATATTATAAAACAGGGTAAGACTTTTGCATGTGTGAACATAAATGAAAACAGAGCAAACAATTGTGTAATAAAATAGTAACTGTATACTCACATCCACTTCAGAGGGTACAGCAAATGAACACGGGTTTTGTTTCCATATGTCAACACACTAAAAGAGAATGTATCAATCACAACTGGTTCCGGAAATCTTATGATTTATACAAACAAAATAAACACTAACATTACATTCATTTGCCCAGGACTTACATTCCCAATTTTAGATATCTTAAGGTCAAACTGGGGTTGTGAGGCTTTCCTTTCTTTCCTTTTATGTAGATAGTCGAGCAGTCTGAGCTGTGGCGGGGTCGGACAATTTGATAATTCCTGTTGCCTGTTTAGAGCTGGTCGGGAATACCTTTTCAAACACCTTCATAAGAAAACAAGAGATTACAGTCACCTCATTACCTCTTCCTCACAAAAAAAACAAACTCAAGGTGGTCATTGTCCCCTTCCCAAGGAACAGCGACATTCACAAACACCTGTTGTTCCTGCTAGTAAAGTCCACCTAATGCAGCTTCCCGTAATGGGGTGACCACGCTGCAGCACTGCTCCTCTATTCAGAGCAGCACTGTCACGCTTTTGTAGTCTTTGCCTGCCTGCACTACAGATGGATAATATATTGTTACATGGGCGGTTATCAGCATTCTCACTGACTATTCGCAAGCATGTATTAATCAGGACCTGGCCATATCCAGTCCCACCCACTGCTTTGTGGAAAAGCACTGCCTTTGTTTCAGAAACCCCCCCCACTGTGAGCTGCAGTGTCTGGGAGGGAAAGCATGTGAGACACAAATGAAGGACGAATTGGCTCAGTCAGGGAAGGTTAAGGAACTTTTGTTTTGGTTCTTTTAACTTTAGGAGGGTTGTACATCACTGGATTTTGGATCTATATAATGCAGTATCTGAAGCACTCTGCTATCCTATCTTTTAAATTAGCTGCTACAATGCATAAATCAATTCAGTAACAACAAATCACATAACAAAACGGGCTTATGTCATTATCTATCTATCTAGATCTCTATCTATCTAGATCTCTATCTATCTAGATCTCTATCTATCTAGATCTCTATCTATCTATGGTCTGGACATGATCCTGGCATGGTGTGAACAAGCCCAAAAGGGTAAGTTGACTTTCCCAAGTGAATTTGGGAAAATGGAATTATCCACTTAAATATGCCCCCCTCTCCCAGACCTGCGCTATGGATTTTGAATTTTGCTCGCCATTTGCAAGCACAAATCAAGGGGGCCAGATTGGAGCGGGTAATTCCATTTTCTCAAATTCACTTTAAAAAGTGAAGTAAACAACATCTACATTAGAAAGTGATAGCTTTGACAAATACTGTGGTAAGGAAAAAAAAAAGTTTTTTTTTTCTTTTTTCCACAGAACGACATGTTACATACAGCAGAAGACAGATATGAAGCAGACAAGAATATGGGATCTGTTACTCTGGCATTTTATAAAAAATAAAGTTCAAGCAAGTACAGCCAAGAAAAACACATTTAGGAGAGCACAAAGGCAGCAATCGATACCTGTTCTTTGTAAGCTTGTCATTCTGCTTAAAAGAAGAGGTCAAATGCCAAGGCTACCAATACCCAACTGGGCTGTAACAGACCTCGGCACTAAACAGGGTGGAAGCGTGAATGGAAGCATTCACTGTATCTGCATTAAAAAGTAGAACTGAAGCCCAAACTTTTGGGGGATATAACCATTTTCAGTTTTTCTTGCCATCTGCGTCCCATTAGGGAGGTTTTTCATTCACTCGCTGTCCCTCCAAAGTGAAGGACATTCCTGGTGATCAGTAGGGTCACCACGGCTAGTGTTCCCTTTGGAAGATTTCCCATTTCTTTCTGTTTTGGTAGGGAACACTTAGAAATGTCCATTGTACCCAAGCAGTACCCTGGACCATTTATCTTGTGTCTTTAGTTTCTTCTTTTAAATAGCAGAGCACATCCTGGTATGCGAGAATGCCTGAGCACTTTTTTTGCCTAAAACCTCATAGTTGTATAGAAGTAGTGTACATGTAACGCACTTCTGCCTCTGATCTGGAGTAACATCTGTACTGCCTGGTGGAAGCCCTGACACAAAGCAGCAAAACCTTGTCTCTACAAAGATTGCTACCGCCACACTGCATAAAGAGTGCAGAGCAAGGCACGATAAGTCAGTAATGTGGAAAGATCAGCTGCAGGGAGACCACAGACAATACTATTAAATAGTCCTCTGCTTCCCTCTTTTAAGCCTCAGCTTCTAGTGTCCCTCACTAATTGACAGAATATGTATGTCAAAATTTATGTGCACATCAGAACTCTACAAAAGGAGTTTTCAAATTAATAAAAAGAGTGCATACTAACTCCTCTGAATAGAAGTCCCTTCTTACCAAACTCCAATCATAAGTTACAGTGACACCCCCAATGGTGAACAAAGGGCAGCCATTCAAAGAAAACAGTCATTATACATTAATTATACAATAAGGCCCTGTTCGCACCAGGGCGGTTCAGGCGCGCGGATTTGTCCACGTTGAACCGCTGACATGAACGATCCCATGCATTACTATGGGGACCGTTCATGTAATCGCACAGTTCCGGCCGATCCGAGCCGCCTGAAATGCTCCCTGAACCTTTTTCATTCCATATAGATTTGAATGGAAAACGGATGATCAGTTCATTTTTAATTGTGTTTCGGAGCTGAAACGTGTGTAAAAACAGCCAAAACCGCCCCACGCTGAAACGCATCCGCCCTGGTATGAATGGGGCCTTAAAAACTCAGAGAAGAAAACAAATAAACAGCAGGGCGATGAGGCCTTGTGGGAGTTTAACCCAAGACACCAGCATATAGAGCATAAAGCACAAGTCACTGCATATTATTTACTAATGCGCTTAGTGAGACTCGTCCCCTAAATGTAAGTCTAGTTATCAACAGGGGATGCAAGTTATGGATGCACTAGGACATCACATTATGCAAAGTAAAAAAAATATCAATCAACTGCATGAATTCCATGTAAAACAGGAAAAGATAAAAAAAAAAAAAGGATGAGCAATGTTTTTAGAAGCTTATTACCAAAGAAGTGAGACTTTCTTCCAACGAATACCAGTAAATTTGCTCCCCCCACTCCCCATGGGAGGAAATGAATAGGAAGCCATGACCGTTTCTCCTTAACCAAAAGCTCTGCAGATCAATACTTTTTATTAAATGGTATAAATAAGAAAAACTCAATGCTCTTGCATTCTTCTCGCTCTCTCAAGACATTAACTAAGATTTGTGTCTTTGGAAGTAGTTTGACCTTGACGTTCCAAGCATTACATTAATCCTGTTCCCTATAGACTATTGATGTCAACATTAATGTTCGAGAGAAGTTAAGGGGAAATCTCACCGTTTCATGGGAACCGTGTTCATCTTCTGCTTGTTGAACAGAAGGCGATTTGTAGTGCAAGCAACGGAGATGGATGGGTCAAGGCACAAGGGCTCCGCTGTTGCCAGAATCAGCTGGCTCTCGAGCAGTAGTTTGTCTTCCTACACAAGATAGAGGAATAAGTGAAAGCATAACATGGCACAATATGTAAGAGTTAACACGATAGATTGTGCAAGCATCAATGGGTCTTTCTCCAAATACTTCTGCAACAGCCATAACGCATATGTACAATAAATCTACAGTTGTGAGTTACATTTATGAATATGATCTACATAACTTGAAGTTACATTTCAAGTAACTTTACTTAAAGTCAACCCCCAGCCAAACCTTTAGTTTTAGATAGCATTGGGAATAGTTAGACCCCCCCCCCCAAAAAAAAACTGACAGAATTTTTGACTCCACCAGGAGACTTCTGCCCATTTTCTGTCCCTTTCACCAGGGCAATAAAGGAACAGGAGTCAGCAGGCTAGAAAGGCACAATTCGGCTTTGGCTTTAACTCGTGCTGCAGTGTCAGGTAAGCAAAGCCCCCACATAGGGGGAAGTAGAAATATTTTATGGGAAGCCTGCAAAATGATAATTTAACACTGTGTAGTCAGTCTCTTACATGATGTCTACTGTTACTGGGTCCCTTCAAAGTTCTTTGTATCTTGTTGCTTAAAAGGAGAACTATTAGGTGAGTGCTTTTCACTCACCTCATAGTTCTGGCCGACCTGTGACAATGAGACTGTCACAGGTCAGCTCAGTAGATCGGGAGGTGAGCGAACACATAACGGCGTTCGCTCACCTCTCGATCCGGTCACGGCTCTCTGCCGTGACAGGGGCTTGATTCCCCCCTCCGATCCGCCATTGCTGACTGGCGGAACGGACGTGGAGGGGGCGGGTACAGCTGGCTCGGCCTATAGATAGGCAGAGCCAGCTGTCAGTCACGCAGCAGGGCGGATCTCAGCACAATTGTCGGGATCTGCTTCAGCTGCGGCGTCTCAGTATACCGCGAGCTAAAGCTCGCGGTATACTGAGCCTAGGGTGACGGGAGGACGCTAGTTTGTGTCCTCCCGTTACCATAAGGTGATGAAAACAGTGTTAGTACCTGAATTTTACCTGGTATCAGCCCCTTGCTGTTTACTGTATACCAGACTTTAAAAGGGGGGTGAGGCAAGCAGTGCAAGTGAGGTGCTGCAATGCAAGAGGCATGCTGATAACAGGAGAGCGAAAAGTGACAGAGATGAGCGCATTAGTGTGCTACTTCTCCTTTCATTGCCTAGTCACAGAGTATAGGTAGGGAGGAGATCTGGAAGTGAAAGTAAAATGGCAGCAGAGAAAGAACAGGTCCCCTGCCAACGAGCACTGTGCTTTGTGGCAGGGTACCTGTGGGGACCTGCCACTGCCAAATATCAAGATTGGATGGACAGAACACCTTTGGCAGGTAAAACGGCTCTCATATTTGTATTTCACCTGTGTATTTAGCCGTTTGCCTGCAGTTCAGCTCTAGGGCATATGCACTCATCATGTATTCTCTGCTATGAAAGGAAGAAACAAAGAATACAAAAATACCTGCACTGACCATTCCCACTAGTTTTAATCTGCAGAACTGTAGATTAAATGCATGTGGTATGTGAGTCATGTGCTGTGTATTAAGGACTGGTGCTAACCAAGATTGCGTTATAAGGTCAAAGTCAAGATCAAAGTGAAGAGGGATATACACAGGAATGTCAGCCAGATAATTTTATCGTATTCCCCCAAAGGATTTGGTTAAAGTTTCTAGCAGCTTTAGTCACATTGACACTTGCTTCTGATTTGTGTTCGCAATGTGTGTTTGGTAGAGTTCAGAGGTAATAAAACAGAAAATAATATTTTCTTCAAGTGACTCCTGAGAGAATGGTAACAGTTTCAGTAATTTAAATCTACAAAATTCTAGCAACCTGGGAATGTTAGCAACGTACACACGTGGACACTTGTGTTGCCTTTTTATCATCTCTTACGTGTAAAGGGAAGTAGAAAGATGTTTCTTTAACTGCCTCCGGGCCGGCCGTAGTATTTTTAAGTAACACATAAAAAAGAATTTAAAAAAAAAAAAAAGATATATATTTTTTAAGTCCCCACCCATACATACACGCATGCATACATGCGTCGGGGGCGCATACGTGCAAAAAAGACGATTGCGCCCATTACGCCGCACATGTTACATATCGCCGCGAACGTCGCAGTGAGAGCAATAAGTCTAGGGCCATCAATCACTGATAACACTAAACTGATGAGCGGTAAAAACGTTTAAAGCGTCGCCTATGGCTAATTTTGGTTGCTGCCGTTTTCTGCGATGTCGCGGGTGCGCGCAATTTTAAAGCTTGACATGTTTGGTGTCTATTTAACCGACGTGACCCGATCTTTTATATTTGACCAAAAAACTGGGTAATAATAAATGTTTCCTAACATAATGTTAAAAAAAACGTTTTTTTTTTCAAAATTTTCAGTAATTTTTCCTAATTATAATAAAAAATAAAACCCCCAGTGGTGATTAATACCACCAAAATAAAGCTCTATCTGTCCCCAAAAAATGGTGTAAAATTTATTTCAGTACAGCGTTGCATGACGGAATAAACGTCAGTCAAAGTACCGCAGCGCTGAATACTGAAAAATGGCCTGGCCAGGAAGGGGGTCTAAACACCTGGTCCTGAAGTGGTTAAAGCAAGAAAAAACAAGAACAAACCAACACTATTGCGGGAAAAAGTAAGGTTAAAGCATGAAAATAGAAAGCAGTCTTGAAGCTGTTAAAAAAGAAAAAAAACTCCTGCAAATGAATACAGTTACCTTTAGGCTAGGTTCACACCTGCACGACACCCGGGACGCGTGTCCCAGGGCCACACCATCATGTGCTAGTGCACATAGCGGTTGCCGTGTGACCCCATTTATTTCAATGGGGTGACATCCACACTGCAATTGCTAAAATGACGCGTGACTTATTTAGCGTTCACTTGCACGGGCGGAATCGCAGCGGGAAAATCGACTGCGGTGGGAAACTCCGTGACCGCGCAGCAATCCACGCGGTTTTGAGCACGATTGCCGTGTGGTCATTAGTCGCTCAGGTGTGAACCTAGCCTAAAGTGGTAGTAAAACTGCCAAGACAGACAGGGCAATAGTAGGTCCCCAGGAGGCATTTCCCATAATCTGCTAATATGCACAGATTAGAACATTATGGGCAACGTACCTTACAGGCAATCTTAGAGAGTAACTGCTGCACCCCTTAACGGAACCCCTATGTACAAAAGGAGGGTGCTGTAGTAACCATGGATGTCGCCGTGTATCTTCAGATATGTAGAAAACGTTACCAGCACACCTATGACTAGTGTCAACAATCCATCTTCTTTATTGATGCAGACTGTCAAATAACAATGTTTCGGGGGCCACGCAGGGTCCCCTTCATCAGGTTTTAATATGACGATTGTGCCATATTAAAACCTGAAGAAGGGGACCCTGCGTGGCCCCCGAAACATTGTTATTTGACAGTCTGCATCAATAAAGAAGATGGATGGTTGACATTTTAGTGAAATGCATTTGAGTCAAGAGAAGGTGAGAGAGTTCTAATCCTTTCCCACTCTATCCAAAGCAAAAAAGGTTTTTGGCTGAACATACACTTTTGATATTATTGGGGCAGCAGTAGCAACAGCAGCAAGCTATAGCCAGATCTCTAATACAAGATATCAGCATATATAGATTTAACCACATTAAAAAACATGAAACGTAACAAGTTACCTGTGTCCACTTGTGGTTGTCACTAGTGATGGCATGTATGTCGGAGACTAAAGTCTGGGAAGAAATAAGAATAGGTATATGAAAATAAGGTACAAAGAAGTACTTGTACTTTGGGTACAAATGCTCAAAGGCTTACTTTATCATGGAAGCCCAATATACAATGACCAAGTGCAATAATCCATGGCAACCAGACAGAATGTTTTTGAAATCTGGTTGGTGTGGGTTACAGTACTTTGCACAGTGACTGTACACTACACTGCCCTACAAAGTACAATAATGCTAGGCATAGACACGAGAGAGCAATAAATACCTGGGAATAAACACTGGTGACTGGTCACCCTGCGCCCTCTCACCAAAGTGCATTTATGTACAAAGGCATTTGTGTACGTAAGTTATAGCCATTCTCCCATCTTTGCATGGCAAAGTTAATAATAATCGAAAGCCAGGCGCAAATGGTTTCTCTTATATGGCCACCACACATGCACTGATATTTAAAAGGAAAGAACCATTACAGTCAGGTGCCATAATGCTACAGACATTGCACGGGTCTTGGAAGAGCACACTGCCTCTCGCAGACAGTTTTCCAACCTTTAGTTTTTAAAGTAGTTTTTTATTTTTGCATAAATCTATTTATCTAAATGCATCTAAAAAGCAGTAAATATATGCAAAAACATTAAAAAAAAACACATTACCAAAAAGTTACTTACCTTTATCACCGCCACTCGCTCCCGTCTGAAGATATGGGGCTTGTTGAGCAGCCGAGCAGGATGATAGGGCGGGCGCATGCGCAGTAGAGATCTTAGGCAGGGATAAAAGGAGACACACAGTGGAGGTGAATGCACGCAGCCGAGAGCGTGCACATTGGACACACACCGGCGCTGGAGGGACTTCTCAATAAAAATGGAAGGAAGAAGATGATCGGCTCAAGAAGTATCATTTAAGGCAAGTCCTTAAAACAGCATAAGGGGGTGAAAACATTTGTGACTTTAATGTCACTTTAAAGGCTTGTTCGCTTTTCAGTATACTCCCCCCCACCCCTGGGATATACACTTTACTAGAACTATAAAATTGCATTTCGTTCAGCAAATCTGTTTTTTTCTAATCACTATCAATGTGCCCCCTTCAGATCATTGCGATATGTTACTCCTGTTACTCCATGTGTGCTACTGTGCACTGCGTTATAGTAGTCTATTAATTTTCAATGGGCTGCTAGCGCACAGCAATGTACCAAAAACTGGACCTGCAGTATTATCTTTTCTAAAACAGCGCACAAAAGTGTGCATCATTTGCATCATGGTGCAATGCAGTGCGGGTCCATTGACACATAGGGGATTATTTATAAATCCCTCACCCAATGTAAGGCTGTGGCATGGTATTCCCACCACTAGATGCAGCCAAAAAGCATAGGAATTTCTTATGTGCCTAGGCTCTGTATAGATGTAAATACCGCTCGTGGCTGGGTGGATAATTGTATAAATCATCCCTTTCTGTTCTTGTTTGTTGGGGTGCCATTGAAAATAATTGGCACTACAAAACACAAAGTGCTGTTTTACATCAAACACATTCATGAATTGTGACTGTGCTAAAGCATGTAGAGCATTATCAACATCATTAAAAGCTTTCTGTATATGACAAATTGATTCTTGTGGTTTAAAGCAGCATGAAACCTGTCAGGAAATATTTTCCACCTACAGAAATCCAACTAAATTTTGCAAGTTGTTTCTACAAACCTTATGGTAACATTGTGTATACCAATGGTTCCCAACAATTGGCTTGGAAGCCACACATTTCTCGCACATCAACTCTCGGTCACCATCTGGAAGCCTCTTGGTAAGTGCTCAGTGACTGTCTCTGACTGAATTAGAGACTTCTAATTAGCATGCAGCCAAGAAAAGCTGCCTTTAAGTGAAAGGATTTAATGCAAACAGCTGAACACACCAATAAAATTGGCATATGAAGGCAGCTGTTTTACTCCAAAGGATTTGTATTTATCTACATCCAGTTTTATGTTTGACACAGCTCTGTCACACCCCACAGCCCCATCTGTCAGGGTAGGAGACCTGATTTCACTCTGCTGGATTTTAGTAACACTTATAGGTCCCCTGCCTATAAAGCTGCCCATACACCTTACAATTTATCTGCAGATTTTCTGTGGTCAGATGGAAAAGGTGCAACAGATTCCTCCATCTACACTTAACTGTGTGGGTGGAGAAATCTCCATCTGGGCCAATCTGTTGCACCTTTTCCATCTGACCACAGAAAATCTGCAGATAATTGTAAGGTGTATGGGCACCATAAGAGGCAGCAGATTGATGAGCTAATCTCTCACTTTGCTTTCTCCATCAGCATGCTCTTTGCACTGCAACAAACTAATTGGCTCCTTGTGCGGCTTCTCCTTCCCCCAGTCTGCGCTCTGCTGTACAATGGCTTCTAGAGGCTGGTTTTAAGTCAAATTCAGGTACTTCTGGTTTGCATTCAAACATTAAGTGTTAAAGTGCAAGGGTTAACTGCAGGTTTTGTCTAATGGGCAAAAATAAAGAAGAAATAGTGACTTGATCCTGGGTCCCGCCTGGCTGTTAGACTGGACAATGCAGCCTCTTCTCCCCCCCCAGGCTACAGCGGTCTAAGGACCTGTCATATCATGTTCAATATGTTCTATTAAACATAAAGATGCTGTGGGACATACCACAGCTGGAGTGGAGAGAGACAGAGGTGAGCGGTCACTGCTCCAGGACCGAGGATAAGATGAGTATTTCTTCTTTATTTCCCCCCTAGAGAAAAACGAGCAGTTAACCCTTGCAGCGCAAGGGATCATTTTTTTAAAATCCCACAAACACCATTTCTAGCAACGCAGCACACCACAGCGCACAGTACTTTGCGACCGTGTGTTGTAGTGTGCAGCAAAACGTGTGTTGGAGTTGCGTTACCTCAGCAGGATGTGGTGACATTCAATTTGAATGCCACCCCAATGCACTAGCCCACATAACATTAGACCATTTCTTGTTGTGGATCACTAACATTCTCAGCTTCTTACAACTGTTAGGGAGTTCAGGTTTCTTCTGGTGAACCTACGTATGAAATGTTATATTATAATTGCATTTTACTACGTTCATTGATCTCTTTGTGCCCTGAAATGCATATTCTGAAATGCTCTGCAGTGAAAAGATATGAAGATCCCTGATTTATAGGACAGCCTTGTGTTTGCTGCAGTTTCCCAGTTTCTCTGACTGGTTATACTGCTAGAAACTGTTTAGATTTGAACACAGCAGTGCTCAGGGGGCCCCCTGGATGCAGCGTCTGAGCGTAGAGAATGATAATGGCCACTGGCTAATGAGGTACAAATCAAGCGTCTCATTTGTCATCAGCTCCATTTCACAAACAATAGACTGGTGAGACTGGAAACATATGCAATATCCCTCCGCTCAACTTTTCACATGAAATCATAAAAAAAAGTTCCATTTTAAATCAAATATTTTCTTTTTAAATAACAGGCACAATTGATCCACAACTGCTCCAGCATGAAAAGGGTCTAATGAACCGCACGAGTGAGTTTTACATTATGAAATATGTGAACTTATAGACCTGCTCATGTGTAGAGTGGCTGCTGATGGGAAAAATATGCTTATAATCATACCGTTTCCTAGAATTTCATGCCTTTGCAACATTCAGGAAATTGATTAGGGATTCTCTGCTTCTAATAAAAATAATACAAATTACTTTCTCTTTTGTATCTATGGACACACAAAATAAAATAGAGGGCTTTATTTAAGGACCCAGTGTATGGAGTAATGATGCATTTTGCCGAAATGCAACCAAAGATCACAGTTGGGTGCTGTCCAATGATAGCCGACTTGTGAACGGCGGTTGTTACTGCAGATAACAGATTTTTTTTTACATTTATAGTTCAACACATAAGTGAACTTTAAGAGGATAATGCACCCTATACGCCCCCCCCCCCCCCTCTCTTTTTTTCCTTTTTTTTTTTTTTTT
>NW_017306276.1:363612-396030 GCF_000935625.1 Nanorana parkeri | reverse complement strand
ATATGTACCAAAATAATGTTTCCCATAGAAGCTCTGCTCTGCAATATTTATTAATCATTCTCAAAGAAGGGTGAGGGGGGGCCATATGAAACCTTATACTCTAATGAGCATTGTAATTAAATATTGCTGCACAAGCAACCCAGAAAACAATCGCAAGGTTTATGAACATGGGCGCATGGGGGTCGTAGAATGTAAAGTGCGGACGTATTTCCACCCAGGAATACACAGCTGGGAAGTACAGCCAACCATAGCAGCAAATGAGTGGCTGCATGTGGGTTTACACCGCTACTTGCATAAACAGGGGCAACAGGGGGAGGCTGTCAGGGCATCCCACCAAGTTCCTGGCAATGCAAGTGTGTCCCAGGTTGCCAAGAGCTGGGCGGGGAGATGTATATGGCCCTTACATATCTCCCTGCCCAGCTGGGTCTGGGAGTGTGTGCTGGGGCCCGGTTTGTAATGTTTTGTCACTTTCTGCATCAGTAAACATTTCACAGATAACAGTATACAATGTCAGTACAACAGAATGCAAACCTGGATGTAAAAACCCATGTTCAAAAGATGAAAAGCCCCATCATGTTGCTCATTTTCTAAGTCACAATTATGTCACTAATAATACTCTCTGTTGGCTCTGTTGTCAATTACTGTAGCTATAGGACTCCTGAATATAAGCTGCAGGAGGTTATGACGAAGAATATGAAGGGCCTTGTAATGCATACTGGGAGAAAAATGACTGTCACACAAAATGTGAAATGTATATGCACCTTTCAGGAGTATACCATCTGACAAAGAAACCAGGCAGAGACCAGTGAAGAGGATATCAGTGAAGATTGTCGCGATCCTTCTCTCCCTCTTACCTGCATTGTTGGTCGTAGAAGAACATGTCTAGTTTGATAAGTTGGTGACTTTAAACTTCCAGACTGACGGTAGTCCCGAATTTCAGCAACGACACAGCCACAATGGAAGATATTCACCTACACATTATAGAATTATGCAAGATGCTTTTACTTATGGGGCAAATTTATTTTATCTAGAAAACATAAACCAATGGCATTAAACATTATGAAGGGATATAAAACATAGGATTTTTTTGTACTCACTGTAAAATACTTTTCTCTGCGTTCACACATTGGAGATCTTGAATCTCTGACCACTGGGTAAAAGTGCCACTACTCCTGAAGGTGTCACCATAGCCCAGTGGTCAGAGATTCAAGGTCTTTGTTGCGTCTTTCAATGAACGAAAGAATTGATAATCCTCATGGTATATTGAAATAATACGCTATTTGTTTAGCCCGTATTTCAGCTTTAAGGTGTTCCTTTGTATCCGCAAGTCCAGTAAAAGGATGTGTCCAAATCAAACTTTTTTTTTCAATTGAATATCACGGGACTGCCATATGCCCCACCACCATTGGTGTTCAGTGGCAGAGCCAGCAAATAATCTCCCCCCCTTATGTCTGTGAAATATTCTTCTGAATTGAGAAAGCTGGTTGGATATCCAGTGAAACGTCTTCAAGAAAAATACAGCAAGTCCAGTTGCTTTGACTTATTTTATTTTTTTTACAGAAATCCCCCCTTACCATTTATTACTCATTGGTGTTCAGAGGCAGTGCCAGCAAAAAATCCCCCCCCCTACCATTACTCATTGGTGTTCAGAGGCAGTGCCAGCAAAAAATCCCCCCCTTACCATTTATTACTCATTGGTGTTCAGAGGCAGTGCCAGCAAATAATCCCCCCCTTACCATTACTCATTGGTGTTCAGAGGCAGTGCCAGCAAATAATTCCCCCTTACCATTACTCATTGGTGTTCAGAGGCAGTGCCAGCAAAAAATCCCCCCCTTACCATTTATTACTCATTGGTGTTCAGAGGCAGTGCCAGCAAATAATCCCCCCCTTACCATTACTCATTGGTGTTCAGAGGCAGTGCCAGCAAATAATCCCCCCCTTATCATTACTCATTGGTGTTCAGAGGCAGTGCCAGCAAATAATCACCCCTTACCATTTATTACTCATTGGTGTTCAGAGGCAGTGCCAGCAAATAATCCCCCCTTACCATTCATTAGTCATTGATGTTCAGAGGCCGTGCCAGCAATAGTTCCCCCGTCCTTTTATTTGTTATTGGGGTTCATTGGAAGCACAAGTGTCATTTCATATCATAATAAAAGCCATATATTGTACACACCTGAGACTTTTCCAGAAGGTCTACTAAAATGGGGGGCAATTCTTCGGCATCCAGATATTCCAAGAGCTCTCCTTCTTCATAAGGCAATCGGATGGTTTCAGAATCTGAATAAAATAAACATTTTTAATAGACAGACCATCTAAAATTGTATCAGTGTAAGAAATGTAATTATAATGAATGACCAGAACCAAAAGTTTTCCTCCCAATTCCTTTACAATCAATTACTGAAAAAATGTAAACATCAAAAATGCACTATTTAGTCTCAGAAAATGCCCAAACCACAGTTTATTCTGTATGCAAGATCTTCCAGCTGATACAATATAAAACACAATATTTGCTTAAAAGAGAACTAGGGGGTAAGTGTTTTTCCCCTTAGTTCTCTTTAGGGCCACAGGAAGACATATACTAACCTCCTCTTGTGACCTAACGCTCAGTATATCGCAAGCTACAGCTCGCGGTATACTGAGACCGCCGCAGCCGGGAAGGATCCCAACAATACTGTCTGGCTCCACCCAGCTGTGTGAGTGACAGCGGGCTCTGACTTTCTAGAGGCATCTGTGCCCACCCCCTCCCTGCCCGTTCCTCCAGTTAGCCCTGGAGGATCGGAGAGGGAAGGGAATCCTTGTGGGGAGTGGTGACTGACAATCACTGCTCTCTGCAGGGAGATGACAGTATGTATTCACTCACTTCTCGATAGATAGAGCCGAACTGCGACAGCTTCTTTGTCACAGGTCGGCTCTAACTATGAGGATGAGTGGAAATCACTTTAATGCTAATTGATAAGTCAACAGCATATACAGTACAGTAACATACCGTGTTTCCCCGAAAATAAGACACTGTCTTATTTTCTTTTTTGCACGAAAAAAGACACTAGGTCTTATTTTCGAGGGATGTCTTACCTGGCTGGGGGAGGACTGGATGTCCCAGAAGGCGGCGTGCTGTTGCCGGTCCCGTTTGGATCTCTGCAATATAAGACCTACCACCGAACTAGGTCTTATTTTCGGGGTAGGTCTTATATTACAGAAATCACTGAAGATAGCGCTAGGTCTTACTATCGGGGTAGGTCTTACTTTCGGGGAAACACGGTATTACTTGATTGAGCAGTATAGATCATTAGTTATATGCAGGGCTTTAAAAATGTTATGGTGTCTCACCAGACAGTCAAAACTTTCACCAGTCAGCATGACCGGACTATAGCCTTGCAATTTATGTAAAATTTTATGGGGCCGGAAAGAGCTTTATTTTGGAGGTATATTATCACCACGGGGGGGTGGGGGTAAATGTAAAAAAAAAAAAGTTTCCCTACGGTATAAAACATTTATTCTTACCCATATTTTAGTAAAACATAAAAGTCGGGGTCACGTCGGGTGAATAGACACCAAACATGTCAAGCCTTAAAATTGCGTGCGCCCGCAAATTGCAAAAAAAACGCCCATAGGCGACGATTAAAACGCTTTTACTGCTCATCAGTTTAGTGTCATCAGTGATTAATGGCTCTAAAATGATTGCTCTCAGAAGTTTGCGGCGATATGCAACATGTGCGGCACAGTAGGCGCAATCGTCGTTTTCACGCGTAGGCGCACCCGACGCATATATATGCGTGTAAATTAATTTTCTTTATTTTTTTAATGATTCTTTAATTTTTGTATTGTATGTGATAGCCAATTTACATGACAGGTCTCGTTTCTAGAGACGCTCGATCGCTTGAATGTAAAGCTCCCGGCCGGCCGTGTAATTACAACGGCCGGCCGGGAAGCTGCTCATCGGGCTCCACTGTCCTCTCGTCATAGACGAGCAGACGAATGGATTTTTCAAGCCCTGGTTATATGCAAAGTGCATTCATTTACAGTGGTACCCCAATGCATAAAAACAGTAGGCGCAGAGGCATCTGCATTGTAGAATACATGCCTTGCGTTGTGGTGCATCAAATTATTAAAAAAAAAAAAAAAATGTACAGGTCTGTTTTTTTTTTCTCCTTTCACTGCTGTGCGTCGGCAGCTCCTTCTTGATGAATTTTGTTTCCTTAATGCAACACACATTAACGTGGAAAATACCGCGCACAAACGTGTGTGCATTAACATACTGCAATGGAATGATATATAGTGCAAAGGGGCCCTTAATATTTTGATCTGCACTGCTGGCAATGTCTTGTGTGGACAGTGAGCCAAAGCTAACCTATTAGTTTGGTATTTTTAATAACTTTATAATAAAAATTTTCCCTTTTATTTATTACACTATTTCTTACTTTGCATGTCACACATCTCCTTTTCTCACAGCTACAGTGAGTAAAAGGAAAGTTCAGAGAAGCCGACACTGTTTACTGCTTGTAGTGCGAGCTCCCTTTGATTTCAATGGGTTCGGGTTCCTGAGAGCGCACCAAATGCACTCCATGGGAATACAACCTGTTTGCTCGGCCACATTTGGAATGCCATTAACTAGTAATTAGAGGTGCACCAAAATGAAATATTGAGACAATAAACAAAACATTTTTTTTAAATGTCAGGCTGAAACCGAAAAAAATATATTTTTCTAACCTTTTTACAATTATTTTGAATATTTTTTTCCTATACTTTTTTTTATTTTAATAAATATTTTAATGTTTTAACTTTACTGTTGGGGGCTTCAGTGAAATATCAGGGGTCTAAACAGACTTCTGATATTTCCCTTTTACAATAGAAAAAGAGATTGAGGACACAGAGTCCTTAATCTCTTCTTCTGCAGCCCCTGTTATAAATGAACAGGAATCCTCTATACTGTACTGAGTGTTCCTGTTCATTCATAACTTGTGGCTATAGTGTGAGTTACTATGTACACAATCATGAATGAATAAGAGGTGATGTAATCACTTCCTATTCATTCATAACTGGTACATAGTAACTCACACTAAATCCAGTTATGTACATACATTCAGCGACCACTGATCGCTGAATGTTTGTACCCGCTCTCCATCCTGGATCGGCTCTCACAGGAGGCTGAACCTACGGTGCGGCGAGGAGAATTCGGGCTCATTTGACAGCTGAATCCTCACCCTCAACGCCAACTCGGTCTCCAGTGACAGCTGTCAGCGATCACACACCGCTCTCCTAATCTGTGCAGGAGGCTGAGCGGGGTGGTGTAGGTGGAGAGCTCAGCCTCCTGTGACACGATGCAGCCAGTAAAACACACGGGTTTCCCCAAATATGGATGCGCATCAAACGTGTGGGAGAAAAAAAAACTTTCGACACTTGCAGATAAAAATGGTTGCAGCGGCCCACTGATTGAATGGCCTGACACTAGGCAACGGCGTCACAAAACCACGTTCACACATCAGGTATGAATGGTGCCTCAGTGTTCACATATGCACTTTTGTGGTATCTGAAGACCAGTGCTGGGAAACAGGGCACTAATAAAAACTAAGATATCTTATTAAATGAAAAATACTCTTTTACCTGAGCCATTCTTGCCTCGTAGCATGAGTGAGTAGCCCTCATTTCCTGGATACAGGTTGATTACTAAACAAGATAGGGTTTCTTGCATTACCAGCTTCTCTAGGAGATTCACATTTCTTCTTACCTTCTGTAAAAAAAAAAAAAATACATTAGAAGAGACTGTATGAGCATTACATCAAATAAAGCACTTTCTTTCCAGGATTTGATGATTCGACAAGCAGAACCCTGCGGATCTACGAGTCCTGGGACTGTTTTTTCAGTTTATATAATGAAATCAGCTCATTCCGGCACTTATTAATCTAGAGCAGGGGTCTCAAACCTCCGGCCCTCCAGCTGTGGTGAAACTACAACTCCCATGATGCATCTCTCTTCTGGAGTCATGTCTGTGGCTGTGAGAATCTTGCAATGCCTCATGGGATTTGTAGTTCCACCACAGCTGGAGGGCCGGAGGTTTGAGACCCCTGCTCTAGAGACAACATTCTACAGAGAGTAAAAAACCTGCAAGAACTTTGGCCCTGCAGCTACATGAAAATGCTGCACTTGTGCTAACATCAGGTAGCATACACCTAATCATTTTGCCATATTTTAAAATGTAAAAACTAAAAACAGGCGAATGAGTGCAGAGAATTGGAGTAAATGAATGGCAACAGGCATAGGGTTTGATACAGGTAAAGGTCTTTTGAAATGCAGTGGTCATATTTCAAAACAGGAGGCATCTGACTCCATAGAAAGGAAATGTACCAATAAATACACCTACAATTCTGCATTATTTCATCTATATAAAAAGTAACTCCTCTTGTTTTGTAAAGCATTATCTGAACACAAAAAAGGTTTGTGGTGAAATGTAGTTGATATATCCGCAAGGCAGATTCCTGTTTGTGTTAATCAGCTAGTGATGATCTAGTGTGAGCTTTAGAGAGAGGCCTTTTCATTACCATATACACTCTACAATAGAACTCAATCAAAATTCACTTTTAAAGTGAGTGCATTTCCTTTATTAAAGCTAAACTCCATACAGATATAAAAGACACCAGTTAACGCAGCTCTGCATTCATTAATACATTGTTACACCATTCTTTCAGAGCTTGGAAAAGAGGTGCTTCCTCGAAACGCGTTGCTCTCTCGCTCTTGATATCCTCTACCTTACCATTACCACTGACTCAACCGCCCGCCGCCTGTCGGCATCCCTCTACTGTTGCTACCACGGCTCCCGCACACCGCTCCATTCCGATCTGACAGAGACCAAGTACTGCTATCTATAGCCGCAGCCACAGCAGCCCAGCCAGATGTAACACCGCCGAGTCTCCTCCACACCGCTTGGATCTCTCAATCACGCAGCGGTGACACGGACGGAGTCCCTGATCTGCTTCCCCTCTCCTTGTTCACAGCTCTCTCCTCTCTCCCCGTGGATGAACACTTTCGGGCAGCAGACCAGCCAGATTCGGGCATACATTCCGGGGACCTCGATCCTCCACACAGGCCGTCCCTCCTCTGGTCCCTGGACTTATATGTAAATAACAGCATTTTTCCTGATATGTTCTGCCTAGTTAGTTCCTCATTGCATTGCACCCTTTTGTGTTCTTTTGTTTTTATTAATACATTGTAAAATGCAATTTTTTAAATGCAAGCCATGTAAGTACTTGAATTTAACTGGATATTAGCCTCTGCGGACTACTATAGAGCAGAGCTTGGGTTAGGAGTGCGAGAATCGGTACAAAAGAGCTAATCTATTAAACTTCAATGCTCATGTGCTAACAAGGAACATACTGATAGGAAGATAGGAAGAAAGATGAGCTCATCAGTGTGTTGCTTCTACTTTCACAGTCCAGTCACAGACTGGGGTAGCGACCAGGGGCGTATCCACCGCAAGGCAAACAAGGCTGGGTGAAGGAGGCGGGGAGAAGGCGGGGGGACCGGGCTGTGTGAGATGCGGCCTGACCTCCCCAGGGCCCACTGGATCGGAGAGCAGGAAGGCAAGACAGGAGGCTCCAGGGCTGTCAGTTTGTACAGCAAGCAGCACTTTTACATTCACAGTGGCTGCTGTCCTGTTCTTCCAGTGCGGGCTCTGCAGGAGACAAAGCATCTGAACAGTGACCAGGCTGCACCTACTGAGGAGACAACCAGATAGCAGGGCTCAGGGAGGGCTTGTATTCTGGGTGTTAGCTGAGTGTTCTTCTGTTTTATTTCAAATTCCACTGGTTTGCTAAGTGCAGAGCCCAGTGCGTCACTAAGTGCAGAGCCCAGTGCGTCACTAAGTGCAGAGCCCAGTGCGTCACTAAGTGCAGAGCCCAGTGCGTCACTAAGTGCAGATTCTGTGGTGGGCTCCACAAGGTTTCAGGTGGGCTATGCGGGGTCACAAGAGACCCTTTAAAGCCCACCTGAGACCCCGGCTTCCCTGCTATGCTACTAACGCAACCTGTCAGAAGCTGGATACAGCGAATGACAGGTTACGCAAAATGTCTTATACAGGAAGGGGTGGGGCAAATTTACATTGGGGGGGCCCCCAAGTGTAGTCTTGCCTAGGGCAGCACAAAACCTAAATACACCACTGGTAGGGACAAGACCTGTAAAGGCTAGTTCACACCAGATGGAAATACAAAAACCTGCGCTTGTGGAAAATAAAGAAAAAAAACGGAATAGCTAGTAGCTGCTAAACTAAGGCGGTGAGCCCAAAGAGTAAATCAATCAACAGTGTAGCACTAAAAGCCTCACAGTATCAATCCAATTAGTGTTATGCACACAAAGTAGAAACCATGTGTCAAAATCGATGCATATAAATGAAAATACTAAAACAATTACTTTCTGAGGTGCGATGCATTTTGCCGTGTTTTTACCACAATTTTGTCAGCTTCAAATGGGCTTTCGGGTGCAGTCCAGTACGTTTGCATGCTTTTCTGATGCATTTTGATGTGTTCCGTTGGGATCGGGTGTATCTAAAATGAGACAAGCAGTATTTTTTCTGACTGCATTGGAACGGACTGCACCAGAAATCCCATTGGAAAGCATTGTGATACAATTTTGATGCAGCTGCCAAACTGAACGGACTACATCGCAACTGCATCCGGTGTAAACTAGCCCTAAGTGTTATTTTACTGCAACATAGTAAGATCAGGTCTCCTGCCTTGCCAGACTGGGTTATGTTGTGCTGTGTGGCAGAGTAGTAGTAGTAATAGCTGTGTATTCAGCTGTTTGCCTGAAGTTGGCTTTAAGTTTGTTTTAGACCTGTGTGCTCATGTGATGAACGGTGTAAATCATGTTTTTATATTATAGTAAATAAACAGTACAATGTACTGAGAACATAATGCCATTACTTTGCTTGTCACTCATACGCACAATTGCATTTTACTGTCGTACTTTGTTCTCCTTTAAAACAAGAGTAATACATGCAATGTTTATATACTTGGCTTTATCTCTGGGTTATCTGTTAAGGATCCAAACAGTAAAGTGCAGCACTAAACAAATTCTACAATGGTGCACAAAATTCTAATAAATCAATCTCATATATAGCTTGTCACAGAAGCCATTTACCATATTTGCTCAGTCTGAAATGTCTGAACTGGTGGCAGATCTACTTGATCTGACCCTTAAGTTAACTCTTAACCGAAACCTAACCATGAACCCTAAACCTCAGGTGAGAAATTATACCATCATGACAATGAATTACAACACTGGTGCTGAAAATACTATCAGCTCAAAATATATAATGCAATAAAATCTTTGGCATGAAAACCCTAAATAATGACCCTGAAAAACCAGTGTTGAAATCCATGTGCCAAAATGAAGTGATCCAACCGCACTGCATTCCAAATTCCCTGCTATGTGTTTAGCTATTTCATATGTAAAAACAATATTTAAATTTCCCATGCTGGGAAAAAAAAATGGCAAGCCTGCGCCCTAAGCAGTAGAAAAATAAGTCAAGGACCACCTGTGGCTATTTGGAGCCATGAGGTCACTGCATGTCTACATAGCCCCCTAAACTGTTCCATATGTGCTCCGCTGCACACTCACAGGCACTACATGGGAGAAAATAAAATAAATGCTCAAATATTAAATAAATGAACACTGGGAAGCAGCGGGGGTAATCGTTTCCAGCCAACAAAATGACTGCAAAAAAAAATATGAGCTGGAGGTTAACCTGACACTGAGAAAAGATGAAATCATATTTAAAATAGTAGAGGTGTATTACATAGCAAACTCAGCACAGGGATGTTTCCAGTCTCTTACACTGGACTTGGGCAACGCTCTCTTTAACAGAAACAATACTGACACCTTGCACCAGTCGGGATAAGAAGGGAAAACTATGTTAGCAATAATAGAGAGAGGACTTGTTCTCTATTTTAAACACATTACGGGGTCTGTTCTGTGTAACGTGTTGCCAAACAGAACTGTTTCGTTTCGGGATTTGAAATCCACCAAGTCTGGGGACGACGGCCAAGCGTACCTTAACTTCCGGTTCCTTTTCACATTCTTCTATGTACAGGTCATACAGCTTATGGAACACCGATTTCCTACAACAGAAATGAACACAGGATGTAGGGAACATTTACAGATGTCTTTTCTTTTAACACGTATGCCTTGCTTCGCTCTTGACATTATACATTCCAGGTCATTTAGCACATTATTGCCTGGTATACATATCGAGGCACTTTCAAAGATCCCAGGAGAAATGGTCTATGACTTCACATTACACAGGAATGTTTAGTACCAGAAAAACTTGGTGAACAAGCTAGGTGCTCCACACATCTTAGGATTTGCACTATAGAGACTAAAGACAAGCCGTACCTTCATTAAAACCTGGACTTTGATCTACGTTCTTGGGAAAGCAGCTAAAATGCAGACCAGGACCATACACCCTTTTTGACATCATACTGGAGCTGTCGTTTCTTCCCAACTCATTCGTTTTACCCCTCCATCATATGTGCATTACAGTTAAAATAAACTGTATACCAGTCCACTAGTACGGTTATGCTGCAGCCCCCGGTTAAAGCCTCTCTCCAGATAAAAAAAACAAAAAACGCTACTACCCTTGCCGTGGGGCTACCTCTGCCCTGAAAGGATTAACTGCTAGTTAATGTCTAGGGGTATGGTGAAGAGGACTTCGCTTACCTGAACCCTACTTCCCAGCAGTCAGCGCTCACCTCTCTTCCCTCTACTCTACGGGCTCCTGCATTAGAGGGGAAGAAGATGGGCACCGGTCTTGGAGGCAGAGCGAGCAATGATCAGGTAAGTAAGTCCTTTACATAGCTCCCCTAGACAAAATGATTAGTAAACAAACCCTGACAGTGCGGGGTAGCTCCAATGCAAGGGGAGTTTTTGTTGTTGTTTTGTCACCTGGATATAGGCTTTAACATGCAACGAATGCCAATATTTCTATTGCTCGTTCTGGATGGAGAAGGGTATTTATTTTTTAAATTTATATTTATTAAATATTTTTAACTTTACTTTTAGGGGCTTCGAGGAAATATTAGGGGTCTAAACAGATCCCTGATATTTCCCTTTTAAAATAGAAAAAGAGATTGAGAACACGGAGTCCTCAATCTCTTTTTCTGCAGCCCCAGTTGTAATTGATCAGGAATCCTCTATACTGAGTGTTCCTGTTCATTCATAACATGAGGACAGAGTATGTTTACTATAACCACAATTAAATGAATGAATGAACAGGAGGTGATGTAAATCACTCACATTTAGAGGTGCACCGAAATAGAAATGTAAAAACCAAAATAGAAAAAATTGTTAGGCCGAAACCGATACCGAAAATGTTATTTTAATTTTTTTTAAACTTTTACATTTTTTTATATTTATTCATTTTTTATTAAATATTTTTATTTTTTTACTATACTTTTTAGGGGCTTCAGGGAAATATTAGGGATCTAAACAGACCCCGGATATTTCCCTTTTAAAATAGAAAAAGAAATTGAGGACACAAAGTCCTCAATCTCTTTTTCTGTATACCCTGTTATCAATGAACAGGAATCCTCTTATGAGTGTTCCTGTTCGTTCATAACTTGAGAATATAGTATGAATGTATCGGCCAGAAAATGGCACTTTCGGCATTATGCCAAAAGTGCCATTTTCGGACTATATGTTTCAGCGGACGATATATTGGTGCATCCCTAGTCTCAACTTCTTACAGAGACTCATGAGATGCTGCACCACCTAAACTGCAAATTAAGTATACTATCACCTTTCATTGCCACTATAGGCAACCAGTAGTTCTCCATTTCCTCCTATTAGGTCCCCGATTAGGGTCTGGCATCCAAAAAGGTGCACAAGGTCAGCCAGCTGCATAATATGCCGTAATAGTAGTTCCACAGTAGTCCAGGCATCTTCACAAGTTGCCACCCACCCATTCACCCCATAGAACGGTTTTATTTCTAATGTACTTAAAGTGACATTAAACCCTCAGATTTTTTAACATAAACCAATACTGCAATGTGCGCCTTACTGTAATCCATGGTAGTTTCCCTTCTCTTTGCTGCTCTTCCTTTTAAATCCTCATGTCTTCTCATGCTTGGGGAGAACTTCCCTTTGCAGCTGAGTGCCTCTTCCTGTAGTGCTGGCTCAGGTTACAAGCCTATACAAACGTATACACAGACACCATGTATCCATTTCAGAGACAAGGCAGTCTGCTGCAAAACAGAAGTTCTGCCCAGCATGAGAACAGATACAGATTTAAAAGGAAGAGCAGCAAAGAGAAGGGAAACAACCATGGATTACAGTAAGGCACACATTACAGTATTGTTTTATGTTAAAAAATCTGAGGGTTTAATGTCACTTTAAATGCAGTATGTGCCTAAGTTGTTTTAACAGTGTAAGGCCTTGTAGTACGGAACTGAACCTCTGCTCCCGTAACGAACACGAGCTGGCAGCTTATAGCAAACAGAGAAGGCAGCCGGGGAGTCCCCCATCACTGGACTGAAAATCAGCAATGACCGGGAGACCATCTAAAAAGAAGGAGGCGCAGGGCGCTAAGACGGCGGCAAGCGGCAAGACTAAGATGGCGGTGGTGATGAGCCCTCGAGAGGGTAATGGCATCTCACAGAGGAGGAGCAATGAGTCGGTCTCCACGAAGAAGGCAGTGGTGAGTAAAGGGGAGCACTCGCCTGCCTCGACGGGATCACTTATTGAGAGGACATTAGAAGACACGCTCATGTCACAACAGGCTTCTCTCCCCTCCAGCCCGATATATGTCCCCACCTATGCTGACCTAGGGGAAGAGGTAGGGAGAGGAATTGGAAACGATAACATCTTGACCCATTTCTCTGAAATGTTGGAACAGGGGTTGAATAAGATGGCTATACAAATTACTACAGAGATAAGATCGGATCTGAGAGAATTGGGGATGCGTATAGACTCTATAGAGGCAAAACTAGATAAAACTATACAACATACTAACCAACATAAAATAGATATACGACATCTGCAGAACCAACTAGATGATGTGTACGCTAAAGTGGATGACTTAGAAAACAGATCACGTCGTCACAACTTCCGCATCAGGGGGCTCCCTGAAGCAATAACTGATCTGGATTCTAATGTGAAGCTCCTTATGAAAGAGCTGATACCTGGCGTGGAGGAATATAAGCTGGAACTGGACAGAATCCACCGCGCATTTACGGCTAAGAGTTCAGAGGGGTATGCCAGAGATATCACTGTAAAACCGCATTTCCATAGTATAAAGGAGCTGATCATGCAAAACGCTAGGAAACGCACAGAACTTACTATGGCAGGACATCCAATCCAGATTTATGCTGATATTTCGCCAGCTACAATACAGAAAAGGCGTACTTTGAAACCTCTATTACAGGTCCTAATAACCAAGGGAATAAAATACAGATGGGCATTTCCTTTTAGGCTGACATTTTCTTTTGAGAATAAACCTTATTCAATCATAACATACTATTGAGACATTTGGGACTGCTTCCTGGAGATCCAGAAATAATACACTCGGACAATAGTGGCTGGGCTGACTATCGTCCCATATCTCCACTATGGCATAAGCCTCAGGGAAGAATGTTATCAACCCTGGGAGGAAAGAGCTAAAAAAAAGCCGTTCCCTTCCCTTTCTCTTTTAATTTTTTTTCTCTCTTTCCTCTCTTTTTCTTTCTTCTTTGTTTTTTTCTTTTTTTTTTTCCTCTCTTTTCCATTCTTTTTATTACTCTTGCTGCTTGGTATGATTATGCTATTATCCAGCAAAAAAATCTATTTAAAGAAATTTTATAGGAGCTATAAAGAGGAGTGGGGGTTCGACCGTACTGGGCAGATGTGGGCCCTGACTTGACCTAGATGTCGGGATTTCCCGAGAGGGGGGTCAAGTCTGGTATTGACATGGGGTCAATACATATGAAGAGGGGGAGGGCAGGAGGTGAACCTGTTCAAGATCTGTGTTATGTGTTATATGTTATGTGTGTATATGGGATATATGGTTTTTTTGTGTGTGTTAGGTATGTTTCCCTATATGAATTTCACGCAAAACTCAAACTGAGCAACCGAGCCCTCAAGACACCCCTGAGCTGGGATAGGCATTCTGGGAAGAAAGCTCCAGAGTCTAGGGGCGAGCTGAAAATGCAGGGGGTATGACAGCGGGGACACCAGTAATGTTTGCATCCCATAATGTCAGGGGTTTTAATTCTCCCATAAAGAGAAAAATGGCATTTCATTATTACAACGCACTAAAGATAGGAATTCTGTTCTTACAGGAGACTCATTTTTCTGAAAGTAATCAACCTAAATATATGAATTCACATTTCCCACAGTTTTTTTTGAGTAGTGCACCTGATAAAACGAAGGGAGTGGCTATTTGCTTCTCTAAACACATCAACTTCCGTACCCTGATGGAGATTAAAGACCCCGAGGGTAGATACTTATTTTTGAAGGGACACTTGGAGGATAAGTTGGTCACATTGATATCTTATTATGCACCAAAGACAGCTCAAATTCCATTTTTTATTAAAATGTTTCACAGCTTAGCACCACATTTTGAGGGGGTTGTAATTTGTGCGGGGGACTCCAACCTGGCTCTAGATAGTAGCCTCGATAGAACTAATCCAGGTACATTTAGAGCGAGATATTTACTTAAAGAAGGCACGAGATTGGCAAAGATAATAAACTCTCACGCACTAATAGATATTTGGAGAGAATTAAACCCGAAGAAGAAAGACTACACTCACTTTTCACAAGTACATCAAAGCTACGCAAGGATCGATCACTTTTTTGTTTCAATTTCATACACACCATTGGTATTAAACGTTAAAATTAAAGAGGCAGTCTGGTCAGTTTTCTACCTAAATACATACATAAAGATCAGGCGGGCTTTATAATAGGACGTCAGGGCCCTGACCAGATAAGAAGGGCAATAGACATTATGACGCTATTACAATCAGGCTGGGACGGGAGCCCTTCTCAGTCAGGCATGCTTTTGTCAGTTGACCTTCAGAAGGCCTTTGACTCGGTCTCATGGAAATATTTGTTTCCTGTATTGGAAAGATGGGGATTTGGACCAATTTTTATGAGCATGCTGAAAGTGCTATACGACCATCCATCGGCACAAATAAAGATGCAGGGATATCCATCAGAAACTATCCCGATATCTCAGGGCACTAGGCAAGGGTGCCCGCTCTCTCCATTGCTATTTGCATTCGCCTTTTGCGTTGGCGATTGAACCTTTGGCAATCGCCATACGCGAAAATATGGACGTTAGAGGGGTCACCTGCGGTCCGTTAGAACATAAGTGCGCCTTATTTGCCGATGATCTATTGTTATTTATCACTTCTGCTCTAATAACATTGCCAAATGTACTGAAATTGTTGAACCAATTCTCCAAAACATCTGGGTTGCAAGTAAACACGAATAAGTCCCTAGCTCTTAATGTGAACCTCCCCAAAGATATATGGTCGACGATAAAAGAACAGTTTGCCTTTAATTGGGCGGAAGAGGCTATTCAATATATGGGGATTAGACTTACGGCGTCTTTCGCCCAATTGTACTGCAAAAATTATGGGCCACTGATTCGTCAGTTAAAAGAAGATATAACTAGATGGAAACTGAGTAATCTAACTTGGATGGGGAGTATTAACGCTATAAAAATGACCCTTCTCCCAAAAATATTATATTATTTCCGAGCTCTACCCATAGCAGTACGTAAACTTGATTTACAGAAACTTCAATCTTGCATATTTACATTTATTTGGGATAATAAAAGCCCTAGGATTTCGAAAAAGACATTGTAAAGAACAAGAAAGACAGGGGGACTGGGGGTTTCATGCTTCATGACAATGAACAAAAATTTGAGCTAATTTGGTCTCCTTGGATGATGTATAATGGCCTGAGAGACGATATATGAAGCAAGATGGACTTAATGTGGAGGGGAAGACCGGAATGTTAGCAATATAGGGGAATTTATGTCTGTATGTATGTATGACTTGTATATATGTTGTTATTTGTGAATTTAAAATAAAAGAATTTGAAATAGAAAAGGAAAAAAAAAAATAGAAATTGAAAACCTTTTGGAAGTAGGGCTTACTACTTAAATGTTAATTTGTACATGCTCCGAGATTCTCTAGATCCGTGGTACTTAACTGGTGGGTCGTGACCCCATATTCAGTGGGTTGCTGCATGCCTTCCACTGCACTAGGGGAGAGGCTCCTCAGCCTCCCCCATAGCGCAGCACTGTCAGTTCTCCTGCTGAATAGCTATTCAAAATATGCTGCCTGGCATCGTGTGTCAGCTTGAGGTGGGGTGCAGGGGGTATGGCCACGAGGGAGCTCCATCCATACATGCATTGCTTACAGCTCATTCGCATGATTGGAGTGATGTCACATTCTGGCTCCCGACACCTCTACAGGGAGTGCAAGGGAGCTGTACGAGCAATGCACATATGGATGAAGCTTCGTTACTGCACAGCAGTCCACATTGAACACCTAAATTTTTTTTCGGAATGGGTATGTGTGAGATTGTGTCTCTGGTTTTGTGTGTCTGTCGTTTTAATCGCAAACTACCACACAATCGCACCTACTGTTTATTCTGCTGAGGGAGGTGCGTTGCCATTTATTTGAATGGCACCCCGAACCCACCTCCTGCCCACAATTTGGTCGGAACATGCGGTACCACAATACTGTGCGTTACAGTGCGGTGCGACTTGGATCGCGAATTAATGACCAAGGACAAATGAGGGTCCTGAGGTTATACAGGTTGAGAACCGCTGTTCTAGATGGTTGTACAGATAACAGGTATTAATCTGTATATGTCTACCCTGCCTCCACCCAGGGGGATGAATCATGTCTGCAATACTAGATTTTGCCACTGTCGCTTTCAAACTCGCTTTCCTAAACAATATTAGCATGACTTCTTTAAATCATTTGGCCTGACGTTTACAAATGTACACATATGTGAATTCCGACTTCCTGAGCCAGCTGATTCCCATTATTACTGGAGTGATGACATCGGTGACTCTGTATTGACACCTGGACCTCTTGCACAGTAGCTTCTGCTATCTACTGGAATTCGACCGAGGTTGCTTCTTTACAAGCTTAATTAGATTTCCAGAAAGAGCAACTGAAACCAGCAATAAAAACTGAGGACGTAAAGAGCTAGTAGGTAAGGGGAAAATACATTTTCAGCCTGGGAACCTTGTGGACCAATTTGAGCTTAAAAAGAAAAATACACATAAGATGCCACAGAAAAAGCCAGTTATCAGCTGCACTAGAATAGAACAATACTAACACCACCAACAATAGCAATTCATTACACATTACCTTCCTCCTGATGAATGCTTGCGTTTTGGAGGTCTTTGTCTGGCACTTTCGATGACATACTGTAAAAACAGAAACAAAAGATTAAAATGTTTGCCATTTCTTGCATATGGATATAAAACACATAAAAACCATATAACCGAATGCCGTAAAAACACAAAACATTTTAGAAATGTAGGCAAATCATTCAATCAATGCGACAAAATACAGAACAACCATTTGTTCAGATGACAGAACAGCACCTTGTAGACAATATTGTATTTCCCATTGGTTATATTGTTCAAATATATTCTACAACACTTTCAATACAGATTTAAAAAAAAAAAACAATTCAGAAAAAGGAAAAAAAAAAATATCACAAAAGAAAAGGATTGACATACTGCAAAACACAATAAAACAAAGGGTAGGAGGCCCTTATCCGGAAGAGCTTGCAGTCTAAAGGAAATGGGCAAAGCTACACATGGGAAAAAAAATGAATCTTGCAAAAAGGACCAGCTACATATAAAGCCACCATACACCATACACAGGTAGATTTTCATATAAACGTTTATACAAAAATTCTCATCAGAACATTCGATAATGCCATCAGAGACTTGATGACTGCTGCCCAAAATGTTTGTTTGATTTTGGAATAAATAAAGCTTCCCGAAGGAAAACCACGTTCACAGTTTTTGTAATTTGAGGAAAAAAAAAATTCCATCCTGCTACTTCGATTTCTTTGGTCACTACAGTTGAAATTGATTGTCAATTAAATTAAATTGAAAAAACATTCTGAAAACAAATGTGTTCAATGGAAATTCTACTGGTGTATGGTCATCTCAATTCTTAAAGCCCATCTCCAGGATAAAATTCCCTTGAGGGCTTGTTGAGCCGTGTTATACCATGGCCGCCGGTGTGCAGTATGAGGGGGGCGTTGCTGATGCATTGTAATGACACATCGCACTTTTTTATAACTTTATAAAAATGTCCTAAAATGAATTTTCATTCATCCTTATGCACAGCAGAGCATCGCAGAACACACTGCACTTAAAAAAAAAAGTGGAGCAAGTCCTAATTTTTCAGCAAACACCACTGCAGTACAGTGGTATGATCTGAAACTGTAGACGGGGCGGACCTCGGGCAGGATTCCGTGTCACTGGCAAACTATCAATAAACTGATTCAGCATGGAACGGAGTGCAGCCGGATTTTTCCTTCACTGAACCCAAGGGACACCACCTTGTCTATGCATTTGTCAAGGCTGTTAAATCCAACCCAACACACATGGAGTGAATAAGCCCTGAATGACAGGTGAACCCTTCCTACAATCAATGATGTAGACAAGGCAAGATGGTAGCTTCTGCACATGGTGATCCATGTAAGAGTTTAGATACGAACAGCTCTTAGGATAGCTGGTCCTTAACATGTTCCTTTTTGTTAGCATTTAATATAAACCAGTGCTTTAGCTATGGCAGGTTTACTTAACTCACCCACCCCTAACTTAGCTTTTCTTCACTCCTCCACCACTACAATCATCCTATTTGACCAATCTGGTCAGAGCTTACACAGGGCTAAGAACTACATTCCCATCCCCACAGTCAAAGGAGAAAGGCTTACATGCTCCCCATAAACAGAAGTACCAACAGAAGGTCAGTGAATATATAGCAAGTACATGCATTGGTTGGAAGGGCCGTTAGGTCAGCATGCTTCTCTGACCTACATGGACAGAGCACAAGTTTACTTTTCTTTTGTTAAATGTCAGCTTAAATGTGTGCCAGAAAAGTGATGCAATGCCTCTTTTTCCAGAATGCTAAATCCAACTCCAACTGCTGGAGTGGGCCCATGGCAGCCATCAGTCAACTGGTGTACAAAAATGTGCTACTGGTATCAAGTCAAGCATCCAATGTACAATGCATGATGACCCGATTGTTGGCAGAGTCTGGAAGCTCTCTACCTACTGTGTGCACTGACATGTGGAGAATGCGCCCACTGCTCTCCCTCCTTCCAAAAGCAGTTGCATCATCCCACTGCTCTCAATCACTGCTCTACCGCCTTCTCTCTGCAGGTGCACCATGGGAACTATAGTTCTCTACAGGCTCTGCAGTTCACAGTATAGTCACATGGACGCTGCAGGGGGCCCAGGACCGAGAGTGCATCTTTTGAAATGGACACCAGAGAAAAAGCAGACTCACAGTGGTCAGGGAGAAGATAAATAACAAAATAGAAATCCCTGGGGCATTCCAAAGTCTTCATTTCATTAGGAAACAACTTAAAATCTTCTGCAAAAGGTAAAAGAAGCCCATTAAAAGGAACATTCCTGCTCTTACTGTGACCTATGTACAGGAAAAAGTAATACAAAAGTTTTCTAGCTGAACACTGCAGACATTCCACTGCTGAATGTAATGTCTGGATCCTTCGTCCATTTTCCCATGTTCTGTATGTATCCAGAGTTTTCTGTCCTCACTTACACTTATTTAGCTCTTATATATAGTTCTATAGTTCAGGCTAAGAAAGCATAGTACATTCTAGTAAGTGCAGGAAGACCAAGGGAGCGGACAGATGGAAAAATAAGGAATAGTCAAGCCAGGCCGCCCTGCACTCCTCAGAATTCTATATATTGTGGTTATTCTGGAATGTACAGCTAGCCAGCAATGTTAGAATTATCCATGGCTCTACAGGGAGGGAATCATTGAACAATTACATGGAAAAAACAACAATGGTTCTTGATCTTAGGTAACAGGCTGCTAGACACAGAGGTGTTAATCGGCAGTTGAATGTGTGTGTCTTGCTGCAATAATGATGTATTCAAAAAATGCATGAAGCCAAATAATAGAAAGTAAGATTTTTATACTAGGTGACTCAAAGCTAAAACCGACCACTTTAGGGAAAAAATGATGCTTACCTCAGCCCGATTCAGTGCCAATTCTAAGGTCTGTTGCTGTAAGGAAATGCAAAACTCTATTAGGAAATGCAAAAAAAAAATCACTAGCCATATATACAATGAACACTGAACATAGAAGATCGTCACCATTATGGTCAGGCTGGTGTTTTCAAGTCAGAGGTACAAGTCACAGCAAATGGTGATCCGTAGTGGTTAATGTGCTGCAAATACAAAAAGGACAACAATCAATCAAATAATATATTTTTAAACTTTTTTTTTATTATTACTCTGGTAATGGATTTTTCTTGTTACATTTCTGCTAATATCAGAGCTGGATCGGAGAAGACGTGAAGCCATTACACCTACTCAATTACAGCTGGTAAGAAGTATAGAAGGCAATAAATGATTCAACATGCTGGCATGCACTTCAAACTAAATGTTTTGGGTTGACTGGCCTGGAAAGGAAATCTGTGCTGATAGAAGTATGTAGCTTGTGATTGCCAATTTCTCATTGACATTCAAATTCTAACTTCACTGGCTCCATGTTTATCTGGGTCTATAACTCAAAGGAGCAACTTTTCAATATGGAGTCAGCAATGGTGCCCCCCTCATTTCCCTTTGCATTGGTTTCCTTTGAGGGGCCTAAGCAATGTAATCATCTAAACTTAGCTCAAGCAATTGGAATGCTATCTGCCTCTGACATTATTCCAGGTTTATTGGGCGAATCAACTGAGCAGTGACTGATGTGGTCTGAGCATTATCCATCCTGCCTGTTCATTATTTGAATGGACATCAACTGGCTGAAAGTCTTTCTTGGCCTCAAGCAATGTAAGGTTTTAGAACGTCTACCAATGTAAAAAACAGTGTAACCCAAAACGTATCTTCCAATGTTTCCATCTTTCTAAAGGACTCTAACAGATCTTAAGTGAAAGGTTACCAAAAACCGTATTTATATATGTAAGTGATATATCCTAAAAAAGGGAGCAAAATATAACAAGCCGAAAGCAAGCAACACCATTGTTGCAATACTGTGATTTCTCAACCAGCGTGCCTTCCGGCTTCCTCAGGGAAGCCTCAAAATTGTGTGGCAGTGAGACTCTGATATGAAGGGGGAATGAAGAATGATGTGAAGAGGGCTCCTGATATAAAAGGGGAACTCTGATGTAAAAGGGGGGGGGGGACACTCTGATAGGAAAGAGGAGTTTCTGGGGTGAAAGCGGTGGCTACATTACAACACACACAGGCACCATGGGGAACAAAAGTAGTCACCCTCCAGAAGGAAGGACAGTGTCAGCACCAATTCAGAGATGGTTTGAGGATCTACAGCCGAGTGATACACAAGTAAAATACATTTTTGTTAATAGTTAAGGTACCTGAATGCATTTTTAAAATTCAACACTTGAGTTTAGTGTCACTTTAAGTGTGAAAACGGATTTGCCAAATAATGTCAATGTCAACCCAAACAAATGAGAAATTTTGCAAATTTAGGTTCAATTGAGGGAAGAAAAATCTCCCTAGATCCAAGTACGGTATGGCTGCTGTGACAAAAGTAACTTGTTCCCACATAAAAAACAACATGCAGAACAACAAACTATAATGCGTTGAGTTTCCCAAATTAAAGGCAACAGAATCAGGGCCTCAGAGGTAACAAACTCATTGAAAAACTGCAGGCTAACATGAAACCAGACGCATGTCTCATCCTATATCAGGAGTGTTATTTGACATCCTTCATAACAATAAATAAATACATCAGAAAATGGAATACAGTAACCAGTAGTAACAGCCCAATGGTAAGGCCCTAGGGTAAAATTTGAACCCTGGAAAATGAAAGCTGACCTGACCTCAAACAGTATTTTTTTGCTATCTTAGGAGGAAAAAAAATCGGTTTTCAATTCCTCCTACAAAAAATAGTTGTCATTCCCCGACACGTGACATTCCATGCCTTGATCCTCTGAGCTGTATATCTGCAGTGTGAGATTTTCTAAAGCTGGACATACACTGATCGATTTTTTTCATTCAACCTATGAGCTAAACGAAAAAAAATTAGGACAGATTCCACCTTCAGTGCTTACAAGCTTTAATCAAGGAATCTCCCGCTGTTTGAATTGTATTCTGACAGCGGCCGCTGCTGAATACCTGTACTGAGCCGGCAGCTCATTGGCTGCCGCCTCTGTTTGTTTGAAGATTTTCCGACTGGCTCCTTCAGAGGGATGCCGGGTGAAAGGGTGCCGAGAGCAGGACCCACTGTGCAAATTTCAGCCAGTTCCGGCCAAAATTGGCATAAGGCACGGCTGCTCCTGACTGCCAGTCTCAGGTGTCCTGCTGAGATAAAAAGAAAGCCCGGCTTAGCTAGATGATTCCCACCACACAGAGACTAAAGCTGGCCATACATATTTTTTTACTATAGAATGAATAAAGTACCGTGTATTTTGAAAAAAAAAATGTTTTCCCTGCGTTATGTTAAAAAACATTTATTCTTACCCATAGTTTTAGTAAAATATAAAAGACGGGGTCACGTCGGGTAAATAGACACCAAACATGTCAAGCCTTAAAATTGCGCGCGGCCGCAAAATCTAACCAAACCGAAAATTGGCCATAGCCGACGCTTTAAACGCTTTTACCGCTCATCAGTTTAGTGTTATCAGTGATAAATGACCCTAAAATTATTACTCTCACTCCGACGTTCACTGCGATATGTAACACACACGTAGTTTTCACACATAGGCGCATCCGACGCATGTTTGCATGTGTTTGTGGGGGACTTAAACATTTTTTTTTTAAATGTATGCTTTAATTTTTTTTATTACTATTTTTTTTTATACACAACTTTATTGCTATCACATAGGAGACTAAGAAGCCCCCTGTGTGATAGCCAATTTACATGACAGGTCCTCTTTATGGAGACATCAGGGGTCTCCAAGACCCTTCATTTAAACTAGGGACCCCCAGAGAAGCGGATGAAGCAGAAATCTGCTTCACCAGCTTCTGAAGCTGGAGAGTGACAGCAGAATGCGGAAGTGATGCAATATACATCACTTCCTGCATTCGGGGGCTGGAGAGGAGATCAGAGGGAGATTGTGTACTGACCTCCCTATGATCTCTTATCACAAAGCAGCCGTGTCGGTTCCGGCCGCACTGGGCACACGGGATCTCGGGACCGGCAGTGACAGCTACTGCTAATACAGCTAATGTAAAGCTGCTGACTGGCCGTTTAATTACAACGGCCGGACAGGAAGTTACTCGTCGGGCTCCGGCGTCCTCAGAGTGGATTTTTTAAACCCTGCTGATAAGCAATCCAAGCCTACATGGTAATGTCTGTGGGACATGAAGAACGATCTCCCTTTCACCCCCTGTGTGACCCCGTCCCTTGCCTCCTTCTCCATATCGAGGCTCTCAGCAGCAGGGCCGGTGGGGGGACCTCTGAGGGCTGTCGGCAGGATTGCCTGACACTTATTTCCTCCCTGCTCCGCTCAGGAAAAAAAACAAAAAACAACTGAACTTTGACCAGGCTGGTTGCCCGCAGCAGAGAAGAAACCACCTGCCCAGCGCAAGGAACTGGGCGTCGGGTGATACAAATTCCACACCCGCTGTAAACACAACTGCCATTCTACATGGCCTAATTGTTTGCAAGAACTTCAACCTATTTGAGGTCTGCTAAGTGACAACTGCAGGGATGCTATGGCCACATGCCCACGGGGGTATTAGCTGCGGGATCCTGAGGCAAGCCTGTGGAATGACAAGTGAGCCTGTAGATGGAATGATTACCTGTCAGGGAAGGTCACTCACCTATCCCCAACTGCAGGCAGGCCTTCCATCCGTGATTACAAATGAACAGCCACGGGCAGATGTGGCCGCTGTCAGCCTTCATTTGAACGAGCACAGCGGCCACATCTGTATAGACCCACCTAGGACTCCTGCTGCAAGAATCCTCTGACAGAGCAATTAGCCCCATGTGCATGAGGCCTTACAAGAGCAAAGAAGCACATTTAAGTGCCCCCACCCAGCGAGGGTTAAGCGCTCATTTTCATCTAGGGACGAAAATAACAAAGATACCCGGAACTGACCCTTGGAGCCGTCCAGCTGCTAGACCTGTCCCTGAAGCCTGTCTCCTCCACTGCTCCAGCGATGGTATGCCCCTCAGCATCCTCACGTCATATATACTGTATAGGATGTAATCAACCACGGGGCTTTAGACCGCTGGAGGGAGTAGCAAGGACCGGTCTAACAAGCAGACGGGTTGGAGGTTCAGGTGAGCATAACTTTATTTTCTTCCCTAGACAAAAACAAACACCTAACCCTTTCAGTGCTGGGGGGCTCCTCACTCTCCTCCCCCCAGCGTTAAACCGGACCTTTACACTCAAAATCTAATTCTACCAATGCATCCCGCTATGGATGATGATTAATAATAACATGGACATGTCAGGTGTAAAATGCTGTGATTGAGAAATACTTAGACTTGCAGAGCATTCACCTCCTGCTGTGAAAGGACAAATGACTTCAGTTTGCCAACACAATGCACACTGGGATTTCCTTGTCATCAGCAGAGCATTGCTGGGAAATCTCATCTGTAATCTCACAAGATCGCAGAGAAAGGCATTTTCCTCCCCTGAGATGACGTGCATGGTCACATGTCCTAGTAACGTGCCAGAGTTCCAGGAAGTAAATGGAGATCTAATAATCTGCCCTTAGTACACATGGCCACTGTGAGAAGAATGGTGAAGAAAAGAGAAACAAGGTATGCCCATAATACAAAGTCGGCAATCATCTAGAAGTATGTTTGTAGATTGTTATTACTAAACATTTCTAAAAGGTGCGTTTGTTGTTATTTTAAAGATATCATGGTTAAAGGTCCGCTTTAGGTAGTACAAAGCACAAGGAATCCCATTGTTTTCTATGGCCCCTGTTCACACCTGAGCATTTTGTTACTACTTTACTGCAGATTTCTGTCATTCTGGACCCATAGACTTCAACGGAAATGCGTGACACCACCCATAGACTTCAACGGAAATGCGTGACACCACCCATAGACTTCAACGGAAATGCGTGACACCACCCATAGACTTCAACGGAAATGCGTGACACCACCCATAGACTTCAATGGAAATGCGTGACACCACCCATAGACTTCAATGGAAATGCGTGACACAAACGCTTTCACACATTTTTTAGCATTTTGTTGCGCAAGAGCCAGCCTGGGGAACAAAATGGAGGATGAAACAAGCTGAAAATGCGTGGCAAAACACCTAGAAAAATGCCTGAAACACTGAGTAAAGGAGCATAAAGAATAATTCCACTTTCTCAGGTGAATTTAGGGAAATTCAGTGAGCCCCTCCAATCTGCCCCCTCTCCCCACCACCACTGCTTTAAACCGTCCACGATCGCTCTTTCCCCTCCACGGCTGCCGATGTACGACTCTTACCTCATACATAGCAGTGCAGCCCTGCGGTTGGTATTTTACAGTCCGTTCAAAAATGGCGAACACTCATTAGTCAATGCGGTCACCTAACCGTGCTGACCAATGAGAGGCGCTTCTGACTGCGCTGACCCATGCGGAGCGCTTCTTCACCAAAAGAGCTCATCTTGCCAAGAAAGCATTTCTCATTGGTCAGGTGACTGTGTACAGGTCCCTATTCATTGACAGGTAAGAGCATTGGAGTGTGGGGAATGGGGGCAATTCCCTTCTCCCAAATTCGCTTGGGAAAGTTCAATTACCCTTTCGATAACTGCGTTTTGGCTTCTGTTATTGTTGACCATTACCTGCCGCCTCCATCAGGACTTCCTCTGTGCAGTCCCCTTCCCCGTTCTCTCCAGCGTTTTGTTTTTCCTGCCCAGCGGTAGGGGAGCTCTCGGGGATCGCGAATCGCGCCCCCCCTGGCTTGGGAAACAGGGAGGTGCTGTGTGGGTACCTGTGTAGCCGGGGGGTACGCTACTTTTCCCGGCTGCTCAGCCTTACTGCCCCTCTCCTCTGGAGCGGCGCCTGCCAGTACCCAAGATGGCGGCGCCCAACGAATCGGTCACATCCGCCGGAAACAGGAAGTTGGGGTTTCCATGGCGACTTGACGCCGCGCGGCGGTGTGAGTTTCTGCTTTGCGTTTTCTTGCCGTAAAGGAGCAGGGCACGAACTTGGCTGGTACTCTCATAGTTGCCAACTGTCCCAAATCAGTCAGGACAGTAATTCAGCTTCTGCTTTGTATATATTAATATATATATCTATATAGATATATCTATCTATTGAAATCCATTGAAATCCAAGGGCAGAACCAAACACAGATGCGCAACTGAGGGGCGGGGCTAGCTGCTGGCAAGTACAGGAGGGCTACAGCTAGGGTTGCCACCTGTCCAGGATTCACACGGACAGTTCGGGTTTTGAATGCTGTGTCCGGGTTTCATGGCAGCAGAAACTCGGACACCAGATGTCAGGCAGGAAGGGGCATCCAAAATTAAGATAGAGGCTACTGCTCCCCCACTGAAAATAGCCTCAACTGTGATATTTACATATGATTGGGCGGCGCTATTTGTATATGAATAAGCCACGTTTCATTGTCCCAAAAAAATGTCCGCTCGTTGGTAGAGTGTTCGGGTTTGGCTTGAAGAAAAGGTGGCAACCCTAGCTACAGCAGACCACAAGCCTTGCTACAACCAGCATACAAACCCTGCTACACTATGCTAATCTTGCAACAATATAGGAAGCTTGCTACAGAAAAGTCTTGTGATACCCCCAGCAGATGTCCGCAGACATCCCAACTCTCCCGGACGTTCTGGGAGCCTCCTGCTATTAGATAGCGGCTCCCGGCCGCCTGGGAGAGAAACATTTTCTCCAGGAAATGTTCACTCTGCTATATCTAGGAGAGTAAACCTTTCCCTGCGATCTGTTTTTTTTTTTTTCCTGACATCAGGCCACCAGAGAAAAAACCCCCCCAGTATAGGAATAAATAGCTAGATTGCTATTGGCTATTTCAATTTGCAATATCAGACTAGCTTTTGCACCCGCCCACTGCTGCTGTCAATCAGCAGAGGTGGACCTGAAGTTCTCCATCAGGTCCTCCTCTAGTGATTGACAGCATCAGAGGGCAGGTGCAATAGCCAGCTTGCTATTGGATATTGCAAATTGAAATAGCAATTTAGCTATTCATTCCTATGCTGGTTTTTATTTTATTTTTTTATTCTGACAGCAGCAGCTATCAGAATACAAAAAAAAACAAACCATCAGATAGCAAAGAAGCTAATGCTTCCGGTGCTATCTGCCATCATTTTAGGGGGGAAGGGCAGAGTGCACCTCCCTGGAATGAGAAGGGCACCTCCGTGAAATTGCTTTTTTCAGGTTGGGATCCCTGTGTCCGCCTCCCAAGCTGTCCTCCGCACCCTAAGCACGGTGTACAGGCAGGCCCGGATTCTCCACAAGGCCCGGCCTCAGGGCGGAGAGGGGCGGCAGCCGTGTCCTTGCGGGGAAGTTCTGGGCACCGGGCGGTAAGTTGCCCTCTCTACATTTAGTCCTGCTTTGCACAAGCAAGTTAAAACAAAACATAAGGGAGAAGGATAAGGCGTTTAAAAAATATAAATCAGAGGGGTCAGCATCGGCATTCAAAAACTACAAGGAATACAACAAAAGATGTAAAAAAGCAATCAGGGCAGCAAAAGTAGAATATGAAGAGCACATAGCATCAGTAAGCAAAAAGAACCCCAAGGAATTTTTTCAATATATAAGGTAAGGACGGAACATATAGACACCATAAAGCAGTGCTCCCCAACCTTTTTATCGCCGCGGACCGGTCAACGTTTGATAATTTTACCGCAGCCCGCTGAGGGGGGGACGTTGATTGTTTATATTTTAGATTGGAATCACCTGTCCCGATTAAATCCATATTTCAAGTAGGACTCATGGTATTGTCTTTTAAAAGTTACATGTTTCTTTGATGTTGAAGACCCTTCTTCTGTCTCTTCACTGGGCCTTTTCTTTTTCCCAAGGAAACTTTCTAACGACGTCTGTTTCGTACTAATTTTTGCTAATTTGTGGGTTAAATTTGAGCAAACACAATATACACGTACACCAAGCACTGTTAAACATGAGAAAGTACCGGTGAACAGAGAGAAGAGCGATACACACCTTCTCTTTACAAAAGCTACAACGCCACTGCCGCTTGCAGCCGCTCAGCTCCAGGCGTCACCTAAAACTGCCCTGATATCACGATATTTTGCACATGCGCGGTATTGGTGCGGCTTTAGGTGACGTCTCTCAGCTCCCTGTTAACCTCTCGTCCTGGAAAGTCGGACAAACCCGAGAGAAATACACCACAGTAAATAAAATGGAAATAATTTAATGTTCCTTGGGCGGCCCGGTCCCATTTGAACCACGGACCGGTACCGGTCCGCGGGCCCGGGGGTTGGGGACCACTGCCATAAAGGATGGCGATGGGGGGCCCACTACCACCGACAGGGAGAAAGCAAACATGTTAAATGCATTAATGGGGATGATTCGCAGCCAATCTGCATATAACTCTCAGGTAAGGATAATCGCACAATGCAGGCAGACCTTCACCTGTATTTCCGATGAGGTGGCTGAGTGGTTAAGGCGATGGACTGCTAATCCATTGTGCTCTGCACGCATGGGTTCAAATCCCATCCTCATCGCACTACTTCTTTCAGAGGCTTGCTTTTCATTCCTGCCTTGTGCAGGTTATCATCTCCAAAGCTGAAAAACTTAGTAAAAGCTCCAGAAAATCAAAACTTCCTGTATAAGAGAAGGAGGTGTGTAGCAAGTCCTAAGTTTTAAGAGACCCCTGATGAAGTCACGTGTTTTGACGTAACGTACGTAGGGCAGAGCTTCTGATGTCACTGCACTGAGCTGAGCCGGACGAACAGGTTTTTTTTATCGCTTTGCTGCCATTTGCCCTGCTGGTCTGATCCAGCAATACCCAATGCCTGTACTGTTTATATCATTGTGAGTACGCATTTTTTATTTAATAAATTGCATTTTATTGGACGTTACGCACTATGTCCTTGTCCTTTTTCTCTTTCCACCTGGATTTATACTGGTACCTGTGATCTGAGGAGACCTTATCGCCTTTTCCGTGCATGGGCTTCCCTCCCCCATTAAGAAGGGAAAAAGCGCATTTGACCTAGCTCTGTAGGTCTACCTCCCCAGGTGAGCACTCACTTGTTGTCATCACTCACTGGGTGGAGGTGAAGGTCTGCCTGCATTGTGTGATTATCCTTACCTGAGAGTTATATGCAGATTGGCTGCGAATCATCTGAAGGATTTTTTTTGCACAATCACCATTGTTTGCTTTTGTTTTTTCCTTGAGACTTTTTATTGTCTATATTGCTTTTTTGTCTTTGTGTAGATATTTTATATGCCTCAGTTGTTTGAAGGCTCATATATGTGACTCACTTATATATGTTTCAATTTATTAGCTATGTATGATTGTTAGCTCGGCACAATATTGTTTTTCACATTTTTTAGATATTTAGTTATATCCTTAGTGCTTGGTAACTCTTATTTCCACATTACACTTACTGGCGCTGATCACGTTTATTGTTTATGTTAAATGCATTCTTTTCTTCTGTCTTTACAGACGAGACGGTCATGGGCATCGATCAGGGCATCAGCAGCAGAGATAGTAGGAAAAGTTGTAATGTATCTAAATGTTTACTTCATAAAGTAAGGTCTATAGGTCTAGATGGAGTTGTATGCACATGGGTGGAAAATTGGCTGCAAGAACGGACCCAGAGGGTAGTAAAAAAGGGGTAATTCTCTAATTGGGCAAAGGTTGTCAGTGGGGTGCCTTAGGGTTCAGTTCTGGGACTGATCCTGTTTATCTTATTCATCCATGACATAGAGATTGGACTAGTTCGGTTTTGGTTTTTGCGGACGATACGTAACTGTGTAGGGCAGTAAATTCCAAATAGGATATATTCACACTTCAACAGGACCTAAATAAAATTGAGGCATGGACTATAAGATGGAAAATGCAATTTAATGTTGAAAAATTTAAGGTTATGCACATGGGAGCAAAGAATGTGGGTGCAGACTACTACTTGGGAGGGTGCTACATCAGGGAAGTTAGACATGGAAAAAAAACCTGGGCATCCTCATAGACCACAGATTTGCCAATAGTAAGCAATGCCAAGCAGCAGCTTCCTTTTTAGATTAAAATTGGTGGAAAAAAAATTCCAGCACAAGGGGCGAAGGGGGTTCTTCACAGTAAGATCAGTTAGGGTCTGGAACTCACTGCCACAGACAGTGATTTCAGCAAAGAATGTGGAATTGTTCAAGAAACTTTTGGACGATTTCTTAAGGGACCGTAATATACAGGGGTACAGGTACTCCTAGAATGAGATCCTAATAGGTTGGACTTGATGGACTAATGTCTTTATTCAACCTCAAATACTATATAACTATGTAACTATGTAGCAGCCAGCAAAGCTAACAAGATACTGGGGGTGCATTAGAAGAGGGATTGTAGCAAGGGATCTAAAAGTAATACTTCCACTTTATAAATCATTGGTTAGGTGCAGTTCTGGTCGCCGACTCTCAGGAAGAATTTCCTGGAACTGGAGAGAGTTCAAAGAAGGGCTATAAAATTGAAGGGATTGAAGGCCTGAGTTATTCACCTTAGAAAAGAGGCGATTAAGAGGGGACCTTATTGCAGTCTTCAAAATTATCAATGGGGACCACGATATGTGGAACAAACTTTTCAATCTGAAAACTGTATTGAGATCCCGGGGACACAACATGAGGTTAGAAGAGAGGGGGTTCAATCTTAGAATTCATAGAGGGTTTTTTACTGTGAAAGTAGTGAAATTTTGGAATACCCTTGCATAGGCGGTGGTATCCACTGATAGCGTGGATAAATTAAAGAAACTTCTTGATGAGTTTCTTCTTTTGCTTAATCTATGGGGTGTTAGAGCAAAATAAATAAAGACACACACACACACACACACACAAACACATAGGTTGAACTGGAGGCCCTTGTCTTTATTCAACGTTACCTACTATGTTAGCTTTGTGAATTGATCCTAATGTCTTGAAAAGAAGTGCTTTCCCTTATATCTAATGGCCTTTTATAAACAAAAGACTTTGTGCTAGTCAAACTCATAAATTTATTTTTCTAAACAAAAGCATCCAGCTGCTAGCAAAACAAGCTGTCCACCAAATACTTGCTAATGCATTTATAAAGACAGTTCTCAGCACACAGATCTCCCTTTTTAGATTGTAAGCTCTCATGGGCAGGGCCTTCCTTACCATCTTGTTTTTAATTGTATTGTAACTGTAATGTCTTCCTTATATTGTAAAGCACTGCACAAACTGTTGGTGCTATATAAATCCTGTAATATAATAATAATAATTATAAGAAGAAGAATGTCCAGCATCATATTTATAACTGATAGTTTATACAGCCTAAACATTACATAACATTCACATAGGACAAGCCTTGTATTGCCTTATGGAATACTCAGTAGACATTTGAAGAACAGAGACTATGACAAACGACCTCTCAAATGTGCCATTTGGATTTTATTCATAAATAAGAAGTTATTGTTCCATAAACAAAAAGCTCGAACTGCCTCTAATTCCCCTTCCCAGGTTTACGCTTACTTATCACTCTGATGTTAACACTATTAGACATTTTGTCAGCAAGTATTGGCATCTGTTTATGTTGGATCCCAAATTAGAACATCTATTAAATTATAAACCAGTTTTAAATTTCATAAGATCTAAAACCTTGGGGGATTTCCTTGACCAAACTAGGAGCAGGAATGTGAGTTCTTGGCTGGCTCCTGGGGCAGTACTCAGATGTGGTCATAACATCTGCAGCTATGTAAAGGTTTCTTCACACTTCACTTCAGAAGTCACAGGAGAGAACTTAGATGTTAGACTTCATACTATCTGCTTCACTGTGAAAGTTATATATCTTGTCTGGTGCAGCTGTGGACAATATATCAGGAAATCAGAGGACAACCTATAAGAGAACATACAGTATAAACATCACTGAGCCAATAAGAATTCGATTTAATAGTGTGCAATATTTTCTATAACACCACTAGTTTAACTACCTACCTTCTTGGATGTAACTGGGCGCGCGGGAAATGCCCCTTATTTGAAAAGAGGCAGCGATGCCCGTTAATATACAAGCGATCCGCCGGCTATAGAGCCGGCGGATCGCTTGTATGAGGCCCCGAGACGTGCGCCCGCCCCCCCTCCCGCT
>NW_017306276.1:361599-363427 GCF_000935625.1 Nanorana parkeri | reverse complement strand
CCTGTTACATCCGCCCGCGAGCAGGAAATGCCCGTTATTTGAAAACGGGCAGCGATGCCCGTTAATATACAAGCGATCCGCCGGCTATAGAGCCGGTGGATCGCTTGTATGAGGTCCCATGACGTGCGGCATCCGCGGCTCCCCCCCTCCCGCTGTCAAGCTGGTCCTGGGCTCCGGTGTGGTCCCGGGACCAGCATAGTGCCTCTGTCACAGGGGATCAGAGGGAGCTCGGTACACGAGCTCCCTCCGGTCCCCTCTCTGCTGTCAGAATGCGGAAGTAGTGTATATTAGATCACTTACGCATTCTCGTGTCACTCTCCAGCTTCAGATACTGGAGAGAAGCTGATGAAGCAGATCTCTGCTTCATCAGCTTCTCCAGGGGGGTCCTAAACACCTGGTCTTCAAGCGGTTAAGGTACAATACATGGTATATATACATGGTATGTATGCGACCAGTGTTTCAGGATACATTTAAATATATATTTGGTATTACTGTAGTGTCCCCAGGTCAAGAGTTACGTATTATGTGTGGAATTTGGAAATATAACAGGTACATATATTGGTCATCTACTTCCAGACTATCCATGTGGATTGTACCTAAATAGCTTTATGACTGCATTTAGGCTGGTTTATCATGTGTCAATTGATGAGGTATTAGTGTTCTGGCCTGCCAGTCCCCAATAAGTGCTTATATGAAAGCCTTTTAACCTCTTGCCGTCCGCCCGTTAAGAAAAAACGGACGGACGGCAGACTCGCATCAGCGGGTTGCCGTCACCAGACGGCATTTTTTTCCTGCTCGCGCGCGCCCCCTAGCGCGCGCACACGGGCAGGAAAGACCCGTTCGTTACTACAGCCGTTAATTAAAAAATTTGGTAATAATAAATGTTTTAGAATTTAATATAGGGGGAACTGTTTTTTTTTTTTTTTTAATCTGTAGTTTTTCCTTAATATATTAAAAAATAAAAACCCCAGTGGTGATTAAATACCACCAAAATAAAGCTCTATGTGTCCCCAAAAAAGGGTATAAAATTAATTTCAGTACAGCGCTGCATGATGGAATAAATGTCAGTCAAAGTACCGCAGCGCTGAATACTGACAAATGGCCTGGATGGGAAGGGGGTTTAACACCCCGAATGTCAACTGGTTAAAAGGTTTTTAACCCAGATCTGGAAAAACATGATGTGATGGGATGTATGGTGAATCTCTAACATAGACAGGTAGATTGCAGTCCTAGATGTGGGTACCACCAGGGCCGTGGACACTCTCTCTGCTGCCCCAAGGCCTGGTTCCTCAATGCTACTCTTTTACTCATACAGCACATAGATACGTCTTCTTATATCAGGAATAGTATTTTTCTCAACGCATTTCGAGCTCCAAGCGCTTCCTCAGGAGATAAAGGAGATCGTTCCCAGAGAGCAGCAGAGGAAGAGCCCAAGATCGAGGCGCGCCCAATGATATAAGGCCATTGCTGAGCCTGATGAAGGGGATCCTGCGTGGCCCCGAAAGCGCTAGTGTTGGTGACATGACGTTCCATTAAATGACCTTTTTGGACTACAACATTGTTGGTATCTATCCATTTTGTACTGAGTGGCAGCGCCATCCGCGGTCACTGCGAGCACCCCCCCTCATCCAATTTTTTTTTTCCGGTAAGGAGTGTGATAAGGTATCTTTTTCGTTTGTTCAAGGATATAAGGGACCGCCCCAAAAAGGAGGTGGTGGGGAAAAGGTGTTTAAGCGGACAACCATCCCAAACTGAAAAGGTTTTCAAAAGAAGCTCCCAAGAAGGAGCGCCGTCCGCAGTCGCTTCCGAGCCGTCAGTGTCCACGAGG
>NW_017306276.1:335885-361558 GCF_000935625.1 Nanorana parkeri | reverse complement strand
AAAAGTTTATAAAAAAAAATTATTAAAAAAAATTGAAAAAATAAAAATAAACAATATTTTTGGTATCGGTTTCGGCCTGACATTTTTTTTTTATTCCGGTTTCGTTTCGGTTGTAAAATTTCCATTTCGGTGCACCTCTAGAAAATAGAAAACATATCAAATGTTTAAACTGGGAAAATGGACCATTTTAAGAAAAAAAAATAAGGTAATTTTGAAATTGAAGGCAGCAACACGTCTCCAAAAAATTGGGAAAGGACAACAAAAAGCTGGCAAAGTAAGTGGTACTAACAAGGAAGAGCTGGAAGAACATTTTGCAACTAATTAGGTTAATTGGCAACAGGTCTGTAACAGGACTGGGTATAAATAGAGCATTTTAGAGAGTCAGAGTGTCTCAGAATTAGGCCTCATTCACACAGCGTAGAGTGGGCCCGTACAGATCCGTGCAGCATGCACAGCCATATTGGGCCGTTCCCGAGAAGGACAGGTGCTGCGTGTGATTGTACGCAGCAGCCTGTTCTTCCCTATGGGACGACGTGGCTGTACACTGCCATACGCTCACCCGAGCTGCACATCCGTGCGGGTGTCCATGCTCGGACGCAGATAGGATCCATCCTGTCTGCGTCTGAGTACGGACACCCACACGGATGTGCAACTTGGGTGAGCGTACGGCCACAGGGAAGAACAGGCTGCTGCGAACAATCATAGGCAACACCTGTCCTTCCCGGGAACGGCCCGATATCACCGTGCAAGCCACACGGATCTGTACGGCCCCACTCTACGCTGTGTGAATGAGGCCGTAAAGATGGTCAGAAGTTCACCAATCTGTGAAAAACTTTGTCTAAAAATTGCAGCACAATTTCAGAATAATGTTCCTCAATGTAAAATTGCAAAGGCTTTAAATATATCATCATCTTGGAAAAATATGACAAAGAAGATCCAGGACTGTTGAACCTTTAGAATCGTATATCTCGCAAGAATGGGACAACATTCCTCTCCCAAAACTCCAGCAACTGGTCTCCTCACTTGCCCGATGTTTACAGAGGGTTGTTAAAAGAAGAGAGGATGCTACACCGTGGTAAACATGGCCCTGTCCCAACTTTTTTGAGATGTGTTGCTGCCATCAATTTCAAAATTACCTTATTTTTTTGTTAAAATTGTACATTTTCTCAGTTTAAACATTTTAAATGTTTTCTATTTTCTATTGTAAATAAAATATAGGTTTATGAGGTTTGCAGATCATTCTGTTTTTATGTACATTTTACAAAGCGTCCCAACTTTTTTGGAATTGGGGTTGTAGTTTTGGGATGCCCAGACCTCATCAGCAGGTAAGAAAACTATGTTACAGGAGGGATTTCAGCCGAGTCCTTCTAACTGGGCCAGACTTCGAGCTGTGTGTGACTCTATTAGTGCTTCTCCATTGAACAAAAGCCGATTTTACAAACAACTTTTATTGAAGGAGCCGGTCCAATCAGCTGCAGTCACTCTTTTGGTTATTCTGACAGTGGAACACCCACCCACCACATATTAGCCCGGTGAGGGGATTCCCTTATCCATGCTGTTTAGCATTAATGGGGCATCAAACGTTTTTTCTTGTTCTAGCTGAATAGTATATGACCAGCCTTAATTCTAGTGACATACTGCATTGATATGTAATCTTTTCATATTATACATAGTTTTAAAATGCTGTCCTGTGTTAAGAATGCCACATCAGGCTGCAGAAATCGCTGCACAGGGAGGTGAGATAGGAAGGTCAGGGTGTGTGCAGTTGCTCACTTTATATGTATAAAAACAGACATTAATTCCTGTATTCAAACAATTGTACAAAAAGAGTCATCACATTGATTTGTATCCCTGTCTCCACTGCCAAACATTACATAAGATAGAGGAATCCATACACAGTGTTCATTTTAACAGTTGCAGCTTGTACAATCCAAAGAACACTGAGTCTAACCTCATCCTTGGAATGAGTATCACAGTGACTGGGTAATTGTAAGTAGTTAACATTACTAACAGGCATGCAATCACAATGAGATTACACAATATGTTATTCTGTGGTTCCTGATAGTCATATAATAGCTTCTAATATATTTCAAGCCATAAAAAAGGCTATATCTGCATGGGGATGACAACGACTCAACATTCAGTTTGCAGTTCTGCTGTGCAAAACAAAAAAAAGAGCAGTTTAAATATATAAGTACTGTGCTTTTGAGGATAAACAATTTTACAAGTTACAAAATGGGGTTTGCAATGTTACAGTATCTTAAACTGCGATATAAAGTAGCCAAAAGCATTTGTTTATTTTATTCTTTTACACAGTACTTACAAATTCTACAGCATGTTACCAAGTATATAACTTCTTCACATAAGCCCCTGTGCTAGAAGGTGCTTTCAGTAGATGTGCAGTAAGGATAAGGGAGTGATTTCATTTTGAGTTTGTCATGACACTAGCTATTTCACTGTTGGCGAATTAGTCTCTAATTCAAGGCTAGGCAACCTTGGCACTCCAGCTGTGCTGAAACTACAAAGCCTATCATGAGTCTGCTTCTGGGAGTCATTCCTGTGGCTGTCAGGGCCTTGCAAAGCCTTATGGACAGCTGGAGTGCCAAAGTTGCCTACTCTTGCTCTAATTGGTGACATGAGGGAAACTAAATGGTTTTTTTCCTGACTATTGATGAAATGCCTTGGAATTGTATAGTTCATGGAAAGCTGGGACTGATTATTTCAGTTTTGAGTGGGCTTCTTATATGTCTACCAGATATTTTCTGGTAGTTTGTGTCTCTGTCCTTTCCATGAGGCCCAGTTAAGCTGTTACTCTCCTGCAGCAGATACCCAAGAAGGGTAACACCTTCATTTTTCTTTGAAGTGGCCATGCAGTAGTCTAGAACTGGAAGTTTTGGAGGGTAGATCTTGTGGCTGCAGCTCCCAAGATATATTAGAAGCCACCACAAGAATCAATTTGCTAGAATAAACATAAAACTGAATTAAACCTGAACTGCAGGCTTAAATATTAGGCACAAACTAATGCAGCACCGTATTCATTAATTTGTCATTATTATTATTTTCTTTTTAATGAATGCAATGTTTGCAAATGAATTTGACTTGGTATCAGCCTCATGCAGTACCTGTACAGCAAAGCTTAGACTGGGGGAGAGAGAAGCAGCACAAGTGTTCTGTAGTGCAAGGCACATACGGATAGTTGGAGATAGTAGAGTGACAAGAGAGATGAGCTCATCAGTCTGCTGCTTCTCTCTTCACTGTCCAGTCACAGAGTAGGGGTGCAAAGGTTCTACAATTGATCCCGAACTACAGCAGAGAAAAATCAAGTCTCCTCCTCTGCCAGACAGGGCTGTAAAAACCTTGGAACCTAATGGACCAAAATCCATTAAGGAGGTAAAACAGCTCCCATATGCAGTATGTCTTCCATCTGTGTATTTAGCTGTTTTCCCATAGTTCAGCTTAACATTTTTCCTTTAGAGTAAGCCTTTGGTTGCTCTGGAACTTTTGTATTGTTTAAAATTGGAATTCTCTTCCAAAATAGTCATGATTTCAATGGGCTAAAGAGTTCAGAGGACAAAGTAAATCAGCCATGAGGCGTGTCAGCATTGCTTTGACCTTTGAGTCACACCAGTCTATGCATCTATGAACCCACCTTGGCACATATGGATTCCAGGCCACAACATTGTGGATGCAGCTGTAGTTCATTAATACCATCTACCGAGCTCCTGTTCTGCATTAAACAAGTAGACGCTCATTTGTGTGTATTTCCTTTTGGAATGATCTGTTGATACTTGGACTGTCAAATCATGGAATAAACCATGAGGGAAGAATAAAACGTCACATGGAATACTTGGGAGCAGCATCCATATATCTGTATTAGAAAAGAGAACAATGCTTTTGAAAATTTGCACTTTATTGTTGGCCCTCATGCTGTTTAAGTATGAATACTGTTGATACTGTTGTTCCTCCTTCTGGCAGCACAGACCTGAAACAGAAGAGATGTTTAGAATATTCAGATTAAGATTTAATAAAATAAAGGTGCTCTGGTCCAGCTTATTTTCTCCAATATGTGTTTTTCTAAAAGTGCCAAAAGACTTCATGAGCTCTGGAGATCACAGTTGGATGTTCATCATTATTTGTATTATCAGTAAATGTGCGGTTTGAGAAGATTTTAGAAATATCTAAACAATATTGTTAAAGGAATACATTTAGGCGATCAGTTATAGTTTAATCCAGCCTTTCTCAACTGTTGTTCTATCTGGGTTTGGAAATTTTTAAATACTTTTTGGACGGTGCCGTCCAAACATTATTTAAAAATTTCCACAAATTAAAAAAAAGTCCAGTGGATCAAGGCTGAATTTTTTTTGGTGCTCAGACTCACTGGTTGCTATATTTAGCTTAAAGTATAATTAACTCCTCTGGTTTTTTTTTTACATGTACAGTATCGACTGCTAGCAACCAGTAGATGTATGCAAAAACATTTTAAAAAAAGTTACCAAAAAGGTCAAAACGTACCAGTGTCTGCACTGCGTGCTCCTGTCCGAAGTTCTGAAGATTCTCGGGTGGCTGCAAAGGATCATGGGCACAGACGCCGTGGACACAGAAAACACAGCAGTCAGCGCTGGATCAGAGACCAACACCAATGCTGGAGGGACTTCTGAAAACTACTGGAAAGAAGAAGATGATCGAATCAAAAGGCATAATTTCATTTAAAGTAAGTCCTTACACCAGCATAGAGGGGGGAGGAAAAAAAAATTAGACTTTAATGTCACTTTAATAATAAAGGATGATGTGGTGGAACAGCCTCCAGCATCCTAGCAACTGTTAACATAGTTGGTTGCTGGGACACAGACAGCCCGCACAGCGTGCTTGGTTATCCTTTCTCTGCCCCTTTCAGTCAACACCGGGGTCAGGCCTATGAATTCTGAATTTGAAAGTTTCAAACTCATAATTTTAAACACAGAATTATAACGTTTAAACTCAGAATTCTGACTTTACAAGTCTGAATTTAATTTCATATTTTTTTTAGCATGGCCCAGGGCTCTTCCGTACGCATCTGCAAATTACTGCATCTGGGATATTATTGCCAAACCAATGTAAACAACTGCTGAAAATAGATACTAATGTGCCTCATGTGCTGAATTCAGTAGCCTGCAAGCCTTCATTTACCTAAAGAGAAGGATTTCTGTGCTTTGCATTGCTCTAATCCAGCAGCATGTAGAGAACAAAAAAAAGAGTTGGTTTTCTTAAGAGGCTGTTGACATATGAAAAAGTAGTGTCCATCTCTATCAGGAACTAAAAGGTACCTCTTGGTAGGTTGTGTCTACATGTCCATTTCACCACCATTGTATACCACATCTTATAGTTCATTTTTCCAGCTGTGTCCTCATTAGTCTAATCAGAATAGGAAGAAATGCTTTCATTATGACAGGCTCCAAAGGATCGAAACCCATAGCACATCCCTCAAAAACATACCCTACTGAAATGTTAATTGGATTTGCACCTGATTTGCTTAACTAAACTCAGGCCACCAGTTTGCTTAAAAAGCTGCTGTTAAATCCCTTTCAACACCCCCCAGGGCATACTACGAATACAAATTATAATAAACCAATGAGGACAGAAATATGGAAGTAGTCATTTTTGACTTGTTTTTTAAAAGTTCAGCTCCAATGCTGGTATCCCAATTCTGGCTTCACTAACTTATGAATAGCTGATCTGGAAAACGCTTGCAGGACAGGTTTCAGATCCAATAGTTAATGAATGCAGATACATTTATATTATTATTATTATACAGGATTTATATAGCGCCAAAAGTTTGTGCAACGCTTTACAATATAAGGAAGACATTACAATCACAATACAATTCAAGTCATTTTGATAATTTTTGTGTCCTCCCCATCAGGGGCGTCCCGAGGCCGGGTGACACCCCTCTGCGACATCATCACGCATGTGATTGACGTCACAAAGATCATGTGCATGACGTCATCTGGTGCCATCTTTGTGATACCTGCCAGCGGCCATCTTGGTGATGGATGCCGGCAGAGAGAGGAGGGGACGTTCCCCTGGTGGGATAAGGTATGCCACCGGGTTCCCTCCTCTCTCACGCAACTGTCAGGCTCTCAGTACATGACCGAGTGCCTGAGTTTTCAGAGGGGGTGACACCAAAATGACTGCCAGTCATTTTGGTGTCACCCCTCCAATGGTGTCACCCGGGTGCGGGCCTGCACCCCCTGCACCCCAATTGTGATGCCACTGCTCCCCATCACTTTTAAAGAAACAATACGCCCAAGCCTCTCTAAGCTCCAGCAATGTCCACAGCTTACTTTTTCATCTGGTGCCACCAGTCCTTTTGGGCAGCATGACACTCACGTCATTCTGCCCATCTCCTGTGAGCTCAGTCTGTCATTGGTGCTCACATATTAAAATACGCCCCCTCCTCACCAGTGAAACCGTAAATTACTCATCCACTCCCTTGTTATATCTCGTCTTGACTATTGCAACTCCCTCCTCATTGGCCTACCTCTACGCAGGCTGTCCCCCCTTCAGTCTATCATGAATGCAGCTGCTAGACCAGGGGTCAGCAACCTTAAACACTCAAAGAGCCATTTGGACCCATTTCCCACAGAAAAGAAAACAGCAGGGGCCACAAAACCCTTTTGATATCTAAAATTAAGATAACACTGCATATATCGTTTTTTATCTTTATGCTACATATAGCATGTATATAGATATATGTGGGCTTAGTAACGCACTGGAGTCTGAGCTTAGAAACGCACTGGACTCTGGGCTTAGTAACGCACTGGACTCTGGGCTTACCTGAGACCCTGCAGAGCACACCATAGATCCTGCACAGCCCATCTGAGACTCTCTATGGTGGGCTCTCCAGGGCCTCAGGTGGGCTGGTCGCCGGGGTCCCTTTCCCTGTACCTCCTCCAAACTCCTCTTGCCTGCTGCTGCTGTGGCCTAGCCTCCTCCACCCCCTCCCCTGTCACCTCTGCCATGCTGCCCCTGGTATGGCTGATACTCATGTAAGAGGCCCCCCAGGCTGCCCAGACCCCTCACATTGGTAGCATTCCAATGCTTTCTCAGCTGTTCCAGGGCAGATCGTCATCGCAAATTGTATCTGCAGGAGAACTGATCTGCCCTGGAACAGCTGTTCGGTCCTGAAATGTCACTTCTATCCGACTCTGAGTGTGATCTCATATTCCACCCCACTCACAAAGTCGGAGTGACATTTCAGGACCGATCAGCTGTTCCCCTCATTCGGACTCACCTGCCAAGCCTCACAGCCAGCATCCCAGCCAGACGGTGTGCAATGCAGGGGACAGGGCATGTGACACACACTTCTTCTCTCCCGCCGACTGTTACTAGGGACGCGGCTGGGAGAGGAGGTGAGTTACAGGACCCGCCCCCTTGCTGAGAAGCCTGTCAGCAGTGCGGGGCCCCAGGACCCTGCACAGCCGCATATTCCACCAGGGGCGTGCCCAGGACCGAACCTCACTGCCCCCCCCTCCCCCACAGCCTCAGGCCCCGGCGGTAGTTCCGCCTCTGGACAGGGAGCTGCAGCATAGGGATGAAAGAGCCAGATGCGGCTCCGGAGCCGCGGGTTGCTGACTGCTGTGCTAGACTGATTCACCTAACCAACCGCTCAGTGTCTGCCACCCCCTCTGCCAATCCCTGCACTGGCTTCCAAAAGCCCAAAGGATAAAATTCAAAATATTAACAACCACTTACAAAGCCATCCACAACTCTGCCCCTGGCTATACCTCAAACCTGGTCTCAAAGTATCACTCTAACCGTCCTCTACGCTCTTCACAAGACCTCCTGCTTTCCAGCTCCCACATCAACTCCTCCCATGCTCGCCTCCAGGACTTCACTAGAGTCTCTCCCATCCTATGGAATTCTCTACCCCAACCTGTCCGTCTATCTCCCACACTGACTGCCTTTAGGTGATCCCTAAGACTCATCTGAACTATCACTTTCTCAAACAATCATCCCCACACAGCTACCTCTTAATGTATCACTTGTCCCTCCCTTTTATATTGTAAGCCCTCACGGGCAGGGCCCTCTTTACCATCTTGTCTTGTGATTGTAATGTCTTCCTTATATTGTAAAGCGCTGCACACACTGTTGGCGATATATAAATCCTGTATAATAATAACAATAATATGAGCGCGGCTCCCTCCGGGTGAAATGTCCGCCCCTCTGCTGCTGCCTAAACTTCTGTGATGTCACCAGACTGGCTAGGTGGCTGCAGGAAAAAGTTATGTATAAGGTTTCTTTCTATTAGGAAAAACTAGGGGGGGCTTTGGTGGGTGAGGTGCTGGCATGTTTCTTTAATTTAAAACAAGGGTCCCACTTTAACTGACCTGTTTACGTTTACTTTTGTAGCTTCCACAGCCTTAACATTAGATAGCAATAATAATTGAAATGCCTTTTAGAATTTTCCTAAGCCTTCTTTTATACAGATGACATAATAAGAGGAAGAGGTTCACATAAATATTTCATTGGAGGTATAGCCGCACATGTATTATACTAATGGGTTTTTTCTTTGTGTTCATCACTTCTTTTTTCCAGGTGGAAATGTTGGAAGTTTTGTAGGGACTAAGCATATTATTTTCTGCTGTGAAATTCACATGATTGAGAATTTCCATTTAGTACAATTCTTCCTATGCTGAATTCCAATAAGTGACACTGCTCTTAGTACACTCACTTTCCCCTCTTTTTTTCCTTTTTACAGCAGCAGTGAATTCTGGCTGGACACAGACATTGGGTATAGGTCCTGCTAGGAAATGTTCCTGGTCTCTCTCCAGAGCTCTGTTTTAGTGCTTGCCTCGTACTAGATTTCGCTTCCCCAAATTTGGATGCCACATTTATGATGTCTGCAGCTTTTTAATGGTGTAGGGTGAACATGTATTACATCCAGCAATGAAACGGTTCTTAAACCAACCGATGTATAAATGATTGCAATTAGGTTCTAGTTGTGCGAAAAAGCATATGAAAAGTGACCAAGGAAACACAAATAAAATCAGAAATTGGGAGGTAGTTCTAAAAGCACATTTCACTAAGTTAAATAATGCCAAAATGTATCTGGCCAGCTTTGCTGTGACGTGCTCTAGAATGGCAGGGATATATGATACTGTAGCCGCACACAGGTCATCCTGGCAACGTTGGATCTGGTTGTCAAGGAACATTTTGTTCTGGTTAATCTTTCAAGAATATTACATAATGCAACCTTCTAATTAAATAAAAGTTTTTTTTTCGATATTGAGGATTACCATCACAATCCCCTGCAACTGATCCATGTGGATGATGTTTTTATATAGCCAGGGCTTTTTAAACATAAAGTAGTATTAAACTCTCAAACCTTTTCCAATAATGAATCCAGATCAAACAAATATACATTACCCAGCAAAGCATTGCTTTACTGTTTTTGACCAAACACTTACAGTCATCATATTTCTGAACAGCTGCTTCCAAGTCTCTTAGCTCAGCTTCCCTGAACTTCCTGCTCAGTATAAGATCAAAAGGGACAGAGCAGACTCCAGCAACTGGGTGGAGGGAGGAAGGGAAGTAGCCTGATTTTCTGTGCCTGTGTGTTTGTGGAGACACACACAGCTTACTAGCACACACAAGGGTGAATGCATAGTGCTCTGCTTAAGAAAGGAGTCACTCTAAAACAAGATATCAGGACCAGAGCTCAGAAGACCAGCTGATTCTGCAGAAAACTAAATATTTTAAACATCAAGGAGCAGCATCCAGTGTAAATGATTTCATCAGACATTTGAAAAAGTTTAAAACCCTTTTGACTTTAATATCACTTTAAACTGTATCAATAGTCAATTTGTCTGTGGGCTTGGCTAGAGTAGATAATGGTTATAGCCGCTGTCTTTTTTTTTCCTTCTGTATCTTGTTGAGGGGGATTTTTCTTCACTTTTCCTGGACATGCAACGGGAAGTGAGTGGAATTTAGGGAATGTCCTGTTAACCCCAGGGACGTATCCACCACAAGGCAAACAAGGCCTTGGGCGGCAAGTTCCAGGAGGGCAAAAAACGCAGCCCCCAAATCAGTGAGGTGAGCCGGGCCGCACAGAATCAGGCAGCCTAGGCTGCCTATTCAGGCAAATTGTGCAGCCGCTGGTTGGTTCTCGCGTCTGCTTAATATACTTGAGAGAGCTGTCGGGTGGAGAAGGAGGAGGCAGGGGTGGAGGCAGGGCCAGAGGCTTGGCTGGGCCGGGGGCGAGTGAGATGCGGCCCGGCTGGCAGAGGTGCTGCGGTAAGAAGCTGTGGGCAGTTCGGGGCTGCCCATACCCCACCATCTGATGGAGGGATGCTCCGGAGGCAGGCTGGGGGACTTCAGGTAAGAGGAGCAGCACGTGTGTGCAGGGAAAGTGATCCTGCATAGCCCACCATAGATCCTGCACAGCCCACTGTAGAGTCTCAGGTGGGCTGTGCAGGGTCTGTGGTGGGCTCTACAGGGTCTCAGTTGGGCTGTGCAGGTTTTATGGTGGGCTGTGCGGGGTATTTGGTGGGCTCTGTAGGGTCTCAGGTGGGCTACTTGGGGTCTATGGTGGGCTGTGCAGGGTCTGTGGTGGGCTGTGCGGGGTCTGTGGTGGGCCCTGCAGGGTCTGTGGAGGGCTGTGCAGGTTTTATGGTGGGCTGTGCGGGGTCTTTGGTGGGCTCTGTAGGGTCTCAGGTGGGCTATTTGAGGTCTATGATGGGCTGTGCGTGGTCAGTGGTGGGCTCTACAAGGTCTCAGGTGGGCTATGCAGGGTCCTTGGTGGGCTCTGCAAGGTCTCAGGTGGACTGTACAGGGGTTCTGCAGAGTCTATAGTGGGCTGTTCGTGGTCTGCGGTGGGGTCTGCAAGATCTATGTGGGCTCTGCAGGGTCTCAGGTGGGTTCTGTGGGTCTATGGTGGGCTCTGCAGGGTCTCAGGCTGAGACCCTGCAGAGCCCACCAGAGATCCTTTACAGCCCACCTGAGACCCTGACTCCCCTGCTATGCTACTAAAGCAACCTATCAGAAGCTGGATACAGCGTGCAGGCTTTATCCATGCGACTGTCAGGTTACGCAAAATGTCTTAAACAGGAAGGGGTGGGGAAAATTTAGATTGGGGGGTTTCCGAATGTAGTCTTGCCTAGGGCAGCACAAAACCTAAATACACCACTGGTTAACCCTTGTGTAGACAGGCAGGCAGCAGGCTTCACTGCACTCTGAAAAGTGATCCATGGTGGATCACTTTTCACAGGGCAGCAGAGCCGCGTCTGTCTGGGGTTCAGAAGACGATACTGCCACCTCCTGAAAGCTGTTTTTTTGGATACCGAGGGTTTTTTTTTTCATCGAACTACCACACAGCAACCGTGTGCCAAGCCTGCAGTCCTATTCACCTTCATGGTTGAGTTTTGCAGGTGGCACTGCCTGTCAAATATGATCAGGCTGTATAATTTATGCTGCATATGGAAGCAAAGCATCATGGCGGTAGCAATTACGGCACTGTCTGACCGCAATGCTAACATTTGCAGTGGGTGCCCGGGAAGCGGTAAAACTGCAGATCAACCACCTGATTTTACTGCCCATCAGCCACCCATCTAAACGAGGCCTTAGACAGCTGTAACAAGAACAGGTATCCCCAATGGAAGCATTACTCTTACCTCCAGAATACTATATCACTATAAAAGGAAGAAAAATATAGCTGGCTGCAGATTGAAGTCAAACAGTAACCTTTAATAAACTGAAATTACAAAACAGATTTTGTAGAAATTAAATATGATATATCAGTTTTTAACCAAATGGAGTTTACCCTGTAAAAGTACACTCACAAGTTAAACATGAAAGACATTTAGGTTAGCACCGCCTACCTACGTGCAGCTACATACTATTAAATTTGTATGGTTGTTGACATGCTTATCCATCATATCTTTTAAAATTGTAAATACATTAAAAAATAATTGTATACTGTGTTCTAGGGATTATATATATATATATATATGTATGTATTTATATATATATACGGTATATATACTGTATATAGTGGGAATTAACTTCAAATAGTAGCGCATTAAGGACACCTCCACTCGCTTTCCACTTTTTAAAGGAGAACTATGGGGTCAGGGCTTTTCCCCATAGTTCTCCTAAGGGTAACGGGAGGACACAAACTAGCATCCTCCCGTCAGCCAAAGCTCAGTATACCGCAAGCTACAGCTCACGGTATACTGAGACGCCGCAGTCGGGACGGATCCCGACTTTACTGTCTGGATCCACCCAGCTGCGGGATTGGCAGCTGTCTCTGCTGTACCCGCCCCCTCCCCCGTCTGTTTCGCCAGTCAGCGCTGGAGGACAGGGGAGGGGGGAATCCCTGCAGGAGTCGTGAGTGACAGTCACGGCTCTCTGCACGGATAGATCGAAAAGTGTGCGAGTGACGGTATGCGTTTGCTCACTTCACGATCTATTGAGCCGACCTGTGACAGTTTTCATTGTCACAGGTCGCCTCGAACTATAAGGCTGAGTGATTTTCACTCACCTCATAGTTCTCCTTTAAGGGCTTCTTTGCCCACTCTCATTGACTCAAAAGAAAAAGTCCACACAGGTGTTCCCTCACAGGGATTTTCCTGCAGATCTCTGCTTCATCAGCTTCTTTGGGGGGTCCTAGGTGACATTAGGGGTCTTGGAGACCCCTGATGTCCTCATAAAGAGGACCTGTCCCTTATGTGATAACAATACAGTTAATTAGGAAAAAAAAATTAAAGTCACCAAAAAAATAAATAATTAAAGTCACACATAAAAAAGAATGAAAAAAAACACAAATTTTTTTTAAAGTCCCAACCCATACACACAGGCGTGCAAAGATGCGTCGAGTGCGCATACGTGCGAAAACCAATTGCGCCCATTAGGCCGGACATGTTACATATCGACGCAAACGTCGCAGTGAAAACAAAATTTTTAGGGCCATTAATCACTGATAACACTAAACTGATGAGCGATAATAGCTTTTAAAGTGTCGCCTATTGTCAATTTTGGGTATGATAGTTTTTTTGCAATTTCGCAGGCTTGACATGTTTGGTGTCTATTTACCTGACGTGACCCATACTTTTATATTTTACCAAAAATTTGGGAAATAATAAATGTATTATAATATAATGTAAAAAAAAATATTTTTGTTTCAAAATTTTCAGTCATTTTTTCTCGCGGTATACTGAGCTTAGGGTAACGGGAGGACGCTAGTTCTCCATAGTTCTCCTTTAACATAGTAAAAAATAAAAACACTAAATACTACGAAAAGAAAGCTCTATCTGTCCCCAAAAATGGTATAAAATTCATTTCAGTACAGCGTTGCATGACGGAATAAATGTCAGTCATAGGACCGCAGCGCTGAATACTGAAAAATGGCCTGGCCAGGAAGGGGGTCTAAACACCTGGTCAGCAAGTGGTTAAACATATTGTGATGTGACATGTTCCCACTTAGTTGGCAAGTCATTCGGGTCATTCGTATGGTTGATATTGAGGAGATTTCAGTATATAAACAACCTCTTGTACCTTTCCAGGATATACAATACTATATATACTGGATATATAGTAGCTGCACTCACTTTCCAAATCTTTAGACTGCTATATATTATAATAATCTGAATGTACACATTTGTCTGAAGGACTTTGCAATGTTTATATAACTGTCACATTTGTTTAATAGCCGAGTATTTCTACTTATATTGTAGATGTTTATACAATCATTGTGCAGATCTGTAGACAGTCAAGTGAAATGGTTTTCTTATATTTACGTTGTGTTGCCTGGAGACAAAGTGATGGGGGGTATTGATGTAATTGCTAACGCTGAGCTGGTATAAAAACATGGAATTACCACCTGAACACAGCGTGCCAGGAAATTCCTTGACACCAGCAAGTTTTAAGGAACAAAAAGCTCTAAGTGGAAATAGGTAACATTTGTATTCATATATATATGATTCACACAACAACAAAACTGACAAGGATTAACACTGTGATCATACAGTATAAATAAAACAATAATGGACTGAAGAAACGGGCATACAGGCTGGAAAATAGATGGCAACGCTCCATAATTATCATCATTTCCAGTTTTGTTAAAGATGAACTCCGGGATAAGCAAATATTGTATAAATACGATGGATACAGTTTTTTTCGGCATCGAGTACAAGTACCTATATTTTTTCTCGCCGATACTGAGTACTGTGTGCCCAGATTATCAGGAAATTGGGCGGGGGATCATGACCTGTGGCCTGGCTTCCTGATTGCCTGTGAAGCTGGGGTTCTAGTGAAAGAACACCTGCTTCACTTGCCGAGGCTGCCTTGCTTCCTGACCTCATGACTCACCCCCCCACCCCCCGGCTTCCTGATTGGTTGGGAAGCCAGACTGCCTAGCAACAAGTGAAGCAGGCTTCCTAGCCAATCACATCATGACCTCCAGGCTTCCTGATTGGCTGGGAAGCCACCAACACTTGTTGCTAGGCAGCGTGGCTTACTGACCAATCAGGAAGCCGGGACGTGAGTCATGACGTGCCGTCCAGCTTCCTGATTGGTTAGGAAGCCAGGCTGGTTACCAAAAAGTGAAGCTGGCTTCTTAGCCAATGAGGATGCTGGGCGGCATGTCATGACCCACCTCCTGACTCCCTGATTGGTCAGGAAGCCAGGCTACCTAGAAACAAGTGAAGCCGACTTCCTAGCCAATCAGGAAGCCAGGAGGCGGGTCATATCCCACCGCCCTGCTTCCTGATTGGAAAGGAAGCCGGCTCCATGCTCCCTCGGCACTTGCGTTCAGAGGGAGATCTCCCTCTGACCGAAGTTCCGGTATCTGAGGTAAGTATCAGAGCATTTGGGCGAGTACAATTATCGGTGCATCCCTAATGAATGCAAAAGCCATGTGTATACTTCCTTGGATCTTGGTGTGTTTTGTGTATCTGTACTGTAATCCAGTGTGAAACTGTATCCCTGAACAGGAGCTTCCTGCAATAAAGACCAACCACTGCTGTTCTCTCTTCTTGGTCAGGATGACTGGTCTTGTTTCCGCCCTCTCCTGTAGTTTTCAACATACAGACTGTAGTGGGTAGACTTGCTGGTCCCTCCCACAGCTCCGGCTATGTGCAGCTCAGTGATGATGTCACTTCTACTTCTATTGTATATGGCAGTAATTCAGTTTGCAGAGGCATTTGATGTACTTGAAGTGGATGCAAATCTTTTGCGGCTAGCGAGGAAAACATTTGCATTAAAGTTTTTGTGCTCGGAAATCAACTCTAAGTGGAACCTGTCACTGTGAGCATTCAGGAAAAAGTAATAGGTTGTCTCAAAACCAACCTACCCTTTATAGCTTATGCTCGCCGTTACCATGCTTCCCTCTCTCTCTGTATGTCCATCAGGGCCCCCTGTACTACTGGGTATAGAAGCACATTTTGACGACCCGCCAGAGGATCCTTTGGTGGGCCCCTGCCCTAAACTTATAGCTGATACATACCGTAATTGACAAGTTATTTTGCTGTCAATTACAGAGGCTGCCCTTCCTCTTTCTTGCCGTGGCTCACCTACTTCTGTAATGGAGGCCCATCTGACGTAACTGATAGTCAGGTGCCAACAACCGTTCAAGCATTGTTACATCCTAACCCCTACACTCTGTACACTGTGCTCTATGCTACATACTCCAAACCCCTGCACTCTATAAAGTACAGCAATATATATACACTGAGTGGCCAGTTTATTATGACCACCTGACGTTTGTAGGCAAATTAGCTATAATTAGCTATAATTTCGCGCTGAAGTTGCTAGAGGGCCAGACCATTGTAAATAGGGAAGCAGGTTGTTTACCATGACAGTAGAAGTGATTTTTTCGGAAGATATGGGTAAACAACACGATTTAACAGCCATTGAACGTGGGATGATTGTTGGCGTGAGCCATGGAGCGAGTATAAGCAAAACAGCAGAATTCGTTAAATGTTCAAAAGGGGCTCATTGTTAAAGTGTTAAAAGACTGGACTGTCAGCCGAAAATCTGGGTCTGAACGTGAGAATTGTGGCCGTCAGCGACTAGTCAATGTTAGGGCAGAACGGAGAGTGGCAAGACTGGTACAAGACAACAGAAGGGCAACAGTGCAGTGTCAGATTCCTCGCATCACCTTTCAACATCTCGTGGAGTCACGAGGCGGCCCAACGAAGTCATCTCGTGGAGTCATCTCGTGGCCCAACAAAGTACTGATGGGGTGGTCATAATAATCTGGCCACTCAGTGTATATTGTAGCAGAGCATACCAGAGGGAGGCTGGGAAAGTCCTGTTCGGAGTTTATAGGTTTCCCAGGTTCCTCTCCTATACATTTAGGAATTGCTGATCCAGGCTCCAGTGCAGGGTTTACTCCTCTCTCCACTGGCAATTTAAGCTCACCTGGAACCTGTACTCAGAGCTCTCTGCCTGGGGATCAGACAAGTCCTGTCTGAGAGAGCTGCATGGTTTGTAACAAAACTAGCAAATGGTGTATGTGGAGGCTGACAAGCGGTAGGCCTGCTCAGCCTGTTAGTTAGGACTTATACTTTGGTTTATGAAGTTAGTGCCGGGATACTGCTAGGTTTTATTTTGTTAGTCTTTCTTTGTGAACCCTCCCACCCAGAGCTCTAAGAAATCTCCTGGCTCCAGGATCCCAACTATGATCCAGAAAACCTGGAAAGAACTGAAAAGGCAGTTCTCTCCTGGTACACGTACTGTCTTCCTGGAGCCACTCAGCCCCTCTGGCTGAGAACCCTGGGTGACTTTGAGGCCACCTAACACCGTGGTATTGCCTCACAATGCCACAATATATATATTATAAATTTTTACGTATGGGCAGGGAGGAGCGTGAGCCAATATATAGTATAGACTTAGGAAAGTTAGTGTATTTTATTCAAAACAGTTTCTTTGTCAATGAAGAATAATGGTGAACATGAAACCAGTCTGTGACACCGCTGGGTACCCTAGCACAACCCTGTATAGGAGGGCAATTGACCTACTCCCCTTTTTACCAGAATGCATTTTTCGGAGGCCAGTCACAGCTTGCATCTCCACTAGTGGCAAGAGCCCAAAATGGAATGTCAGTTTTAAATGAAAGAAAACCAGTCTAGGTTCATTTTATAGCATGGATGGTAAAGAGCTCATAATTACCCTCTACATACTTCCCTGCCACCTTGTTCACCCACCCTTGGTGCCTGAGTTCTCTAGCCTTAGTCGCTGTCGAGCGGAGGGTGCATTGCCAGTGCTGGGTCAGAACTGGGGTTTTACTTGAACTCCAGTGGGTTACTTGGGCAATGCATTGAAGAAGATACAGTATGTTCTCCTTACCCTTCCTGCTCTCAAGTGAACCAGTTACATTACTCTGTATAGGAAAAATAGAGTTTTGATTTAAATAGATGTGCTTAGTTCTCCTGTTTTTCTTACTGGTGGACTTTAATTACTTTTGACAAATATATTATAGCAATCAGATTATTTACTGTATACAATTAGAGTTTCCATAGCAATATAGCAATGTTTTCATAGCATAATCTATAAAAATAGTATACCGTGTAAAATGGGCAGAAGTCCAGAAGGTAAATGTTCTCATAAGGAAAAATATGTTTCTCACTAATGAAATTACCAAAAAATATATAATACAGGGCTTCCATTAAGTTAAAAGGAGAAGGTGTAAGTATAAATGACCTGGGACCTTTATTAAAGTTTTCTATGACAATGACCTACATTATTTAGATTAGTTGCAGGTCAGCACTGTGCAGTTACAGACAGTACAGCCATTCATAGATGTTGTTAGACCCGGGCACCTGAAGCATCTGCCTGGGTCTAGGAGGACCTTTTACAGAGCATGTTGCTTTGAATCTTAGAGGGTTGTTCACAAAGCTGCTGTAGGTAGTTAAGTGAACACCCGACCCGAAGTGAAGTGACGCTGTTCAGCAGTACATCGGCTTGCTTCGGTTCGGCCAAACATGCTCTGCATGTTCGGCCGAGATGAACTGCAGAAGGAGTTCGACTCAGCCAATCCAACATCTGGATCGGGTGAGCTGAACCTCTGACAGGCTTCTCGCTTCCGTTCGGCCTATTCTCCTAGGAGCCGAACAGCAGTGAGTGAATAGCTGAATGCCGCAGTGCTGCATTCGGTTCAGGTATTCTGCTTGGTACCTCCGTGGTACCGAGCAGAATAGTAAAACAGTTAAAAAAGTTCCATAAATGATAAATCTTAAAAAATAAATAAAGATTTAAAAAAAAAAGAGAATTGAATAAAAAGGTTAACAAAAAAGATTTAAAAAAAAAAAAAAAAATAAAGATCACTGAAAAAAGAAAAAAAAGAATTTAAAAAAAAGAAAACAATTGGGCGGAGCTAGCAGTGACAGCTAGCTCCGCCCAACTGTTTCCTCCTATTGGCCGGGACCTGCTAGAGTCACAGCGGGCTCCGCCAAGTTGTCATTGTGTAATGACAGTTCAGGCTCCCCGGGTAACCTGGTGACGCTGATCTGTCATTGCAACTGGCCGGAGCCAGCGCGAGATCACGGCTGGTTCTGCCCAGCTGTCAGTTGCGAGGCTTTTGGCCGGCCGATCTGCCCGCTTCGGGTTTCACTTCTGCTCAGTCGAGCCTGAGCATATGCCTTCGGCTCTACTGAGCTGCTTCGGGAGCTGTATTGGCTATAGTCAATAGCCCGTACAGCAGCCCTATGGTTCTACAGAACCGAAGGGCTCACTCAGGCTGCCGAAGCGAGCCGAAAGATCAGCCAGAGCTACGGCTGATCCTTCGGCTAGGTTTGTGAATAACCCTCTTAGACTGACGTGCTCTTCTGTATGCTGGCAATGCTGTATCATTCCTGACGCTGCCTGCATAGTTCTGACATGATGTTATTGAGCAGACACCCGGGAGGTGGGGGACAGTGGCAGAGGATCACCTGAACACCAAGATAATAAGGGGCATAGACCAATCATACGAGTGTATAAGGGAGCATTAAACCACGGACAACTAACATTTAAGGAGGCACAACCACTAACCACCAAGGTTAAAGTGTTGCATTATTCACCAACATTTAAGGGGCACACCTCATTGACCACCAATGGAAAGGGGCACTTCCTGATGACCATTACACTCTGCAAGCTGTGCTGTGCATGACATGGTCCTGACCCCTGTACTCTGGCCTTTGCACTACATATGCTGTGTTGCGTGTTAAATATTTCTGATTTCTTTTGCATTGTACACACTGTGTTGTACGTTACCTAGCCTTGACCATTGCATTGTATACACTATGTTGTACATTATGTAATTCACATTGATGCACTGCGTATGCTGTGTTGTACTCTATATAAGCCTGGCCACTGCACTGTAAATGCTCTGTTGTACATTTAATAAAAATGCTTCACTGTATACGTTATGTTTGTTACGTAGTCCTGAGCTTTACTCTGCATACGCTATGTTGTATAATTCTGTCCCTTTGTCTAATGTCTCAACTGGTTGCGAAGTAGTACATAGATATTTTAACTATTCTTTCCTTTTAAATGTAGACTCAGACAGCTCTATGTCTATATTCTCTGCGCAGGAAAAGTAACACCCTAACCTTCCCCTCCGCACTACCAAACACCTCCTGCTTTCCAGCTCCCTCGTCAACTCCTCCCATGCTCGCCTCCAGGACTTCTCTGGAGTCTCTCCCATCCTCTTGAACTCTTTACTCCAACCTGTCTCTCTCTATTTTCCACTCTGACTGCATTTAGATGATCCCTTAAAGATGCCCACACACCTTGCGACAATCCTACCATAATCGCGGGAAATCCCGCGATCGTACGATTATCGCAAGGTGTGTGGAAGGCGTGCAACCGTTTCTACTGTACGGTCGCATGACTTTAGTCTTTTGAGCATGTTCGAAAACCAGCCGAGAATCGTACAATTTTCGGCTGGTTTGTAGCATGATCGTAAGATAAATGCCGCACGGGCCGGTGTGCGCAAGCGCACACTGCCCGTTCAGCATTGCGGTCATCGGAAGCCCACCCCTCATCGGGGCAGGCTTGCGATTATCACAAGTACGATCTGCCTGTCCAAGATGGGCAGATCGTACGTTTTTTTAATTACCTTACAACCATCACAAGACAAAAGTCTTGCGATGGTTGTAAGGTGTGTGGACCAGCTTTAGACTCATCTCTTCAGAGCAGTCTCAACCCTAACCACTCAACCATCACATTCTCAAACAATTCATCTCCACACAGCTACCTCCTCTTGTATCACTTGCCCCTCCCTTTTAGATTCTAAGCCCTCACGGGCAAGGCCCTCTTTACCATCTTGTCTTGACTTGTATTGTAATTGTAATGCCTTCCTTATATTGTAAAGCGCTGTGCAAACTGTTGGCACTATATAAATCCTGAATATTATTATTATTATTATTAATAATAACAGCAGTTAAAGACTTTACAGACATGCACAGTATGCAGAAAAACGGAGCAATGCAACATTTTCCAACCTCCTCATTCTAGTACCAAATGGAAAAGAAACATTTGTGTAATTATTTTATTGCTCAAGAAGAGATGATACTTACTAACTCTTGACATATAGTATGCAAATGCATAATTTTCCCCCCAGGTAACAGAGATGGAGGCCTTAATAGGGTCCCTGTATACTGTATATCAAATCAATGTTGCTGCCATGTATCTTAGAATGAAGGCTGCATTCTTAAAGCACTCATGACTCAAAAGAGAGACCTGGCTGTCAAACTCTGGGCAGAACCCTTAACTTTACCTTGCAGCAGTGGTAGTGGTAATGTTCCAGTGACCCACCATATGGTGAACACAACATTCCCCTATAAAAAACTTTACTACTCTGTGATGGAAAAAGTGCCAGTGCTACAGAAATGTATAATTGAAGGTAGATGGAACATCTGTTAACGTTTGGACAACTTGGGGCACCTGGACGCTTCCAGTTTTGTCATGTTGTTAACGCCATGTGTTAACTGATCACACTTTCAGAAACACTGAATTAAATGTTTACTAGATGAGCAATGTTTTATATAAAGCAGCGGTTACAAAGCTTTTCACTTAAATTGCTTGAACCCAAATGTTTGCTACAACCATTGGAATTTTTAAATAAATATCCTGGAACCAGAACGATCAGCAGAGCCTTCAACTGCCAAAGCTCAGATTCCAGTGAGAGGAGGAATTGTAGACAAATGCATTGAAATGATCAGTGCACAATATACTGTATATCAGTATCGGTTTGTTGAATCTCTTACCCTTGTAATATTGGGACTTTACTTTTTTCTTTACTTTTATTAATGTAAAGGTACTCAGCCATAGTTTGCTGCAAAAAGTGCCTGCCACCCCCTTTCTGGCCAGAGTGTCCCAGGTTGCTAAGAACTTGGTGGGGAGATGTGTAAGGGCCATACAGATCTACCTGGCCGGCAACCTGGGACACTCTGGCCCGTGTCCTGCTCAGCTCCTGGCAGAGGCCACACCCCCCACCTCAAGCCCCCCTGTCTCAGGCGGCGAAAAGGCTGGGGACACCCCTAAGTGCATCACACTGTTTCCATTTTTTCAACCTAATTTGGAATGTACAAAGTATTCACGGTTCCCCCCAGCAGTGCGGTGTGCTGCTGTGCCATGTGACACAGTGTGCATGTCTGCATTTATTTTTGGGGCACTGCACATCACACCATTGTTATGATGTGACTGGTGTTGTTCACTTGCTAAAAAAAAAATGCCAGTTACCGCTGTGTTTATGAGCCCTTAAAAAAAACAACTCATCAGTTGCAGCTCCTATATTTTTGTCTTGATAAACATTTGCACTTGTAGTCCATTCATACTTTCTCCCATCCCTTAGCTGAATGTCTGAACCTCGGTATGGACGGGGGCCAGGTAGAGTCTACTGATTGCAGCTGCAATGTTTTTCACATTCAAAAGTCTGAGGTCTGGTTCACACCACAAAGAGTGCATTCCAGAGCGTTTCGGCTTCTGGAACGCACTGGAACGCAAACCGGCTGGCTCCCTGCGTTCAGATGTGGCGTGCATTGAAGTAAATGGCACTGCAGCCATGCCCCCCACCCGCAGTGCGAGTGCCTGCGTGCCGGTCCAGTGCGATCTGCAAAAATGCTGCATGCACTATTTTTGCAGATCGCACTGGACCGGAATGTGCCACGTGTTCTGGTGCGGGTGTCGCATTGCGGGCGGGGGTGTGTGGCTGTGGTGCCATTGACTTCAATGCACTGCCACATCCCCTCCCACCCCTGAATGCAGGGAGCCAGCCGCTTTGCCTTTCAGTGCCTTCCAGAGGCCGAACGCTCTGGGACGCACTCTTTGTGGTGTGAGCCGGCCCTGACTGCTGTACTATGCCTTTAATATGGCCCCCAGGAACAAAGCTATTTTCTTGATAATCAATGTCCTTGGTAACATACATTTTTATTTGGACACCTTTCCAGATGTATGTTCATAAAGGGGGGAGATGTGTGTGGGACGTAAAGTGAAATTTGAAGCAAATAACTACATACACAGTTTAAACACACATTTGTTTACTATTTTAGCAACAAAAGAATTTGTAATTCTGTACAGCCAATCTTGTGATTTGCATACATTTTCCAACATTTTTTTGTGAAGTTCCTCATTAAGCAATCTATTAAAGAAGATCTCCAGGAAAACTTTTTATTAACCTTTGCAGTGGGGCTACCCCCGCACTGCAAGGGTTAAGTGCTCATTTGTGTCTAGGGACAAAAATAACAAAGATATTCTCACCTGAAGCTCCGAGCTGGTTTGGGGTCACAGTGCTCACTACAGCCTGTCTCCTCCTACGCAGCACATTGGAATCTTCTTCAGGGTCTTCATGTCTAGACACAGTGGATAGACATTGATAATTTACAGGACGTTAGACACAGGCAGAGGAGGGGGAGAGACGCAAGAAGGACCTGTTAATACAATTTTTTCCCTGGAGTTCTTCTTGTTGTTGTTCTGAAACAGCATTGAGGTTATGTTATGTGACCCCTTTAGGAGCAACATTATGTTTTTGTGCTCACAGATCCCTGTACTGAATGAATATGAATGCTGTTATTACTGACCTGGAACAAGTGTGCACATCGAATTCTTACTTTCTTTTCTGCATGCTTGCTCCAATACATAAAAAGTATTTAAACCAGACAGCCAAACAACTAGTATTTCTTAAGACGGTCAACAATAGCCACCCTCTTATTCTGGTGGAGAAAAAATCCTTTAAGGGCTAGTGCACACAGGCATGTGAACAGAGTTGGGAGTCATTCTCAGATGAGTTGTGCTTTGTTTTTCTTTTTCCATATGAGTCAATGTAAATGCATAGGAAATGCATGTGCATGCACAGCTAATACATTACGAATGGTTAACAAGCACACTAGAATGTTAGCCATAAGGAGAACAGGGTCACATGGACAATCATTTACTGGGAAATAGCAAAGTGATACAATTACCTTTTTTCTGTATCTACTTTTCTTTCTCTTTTTTTGCTATACTTCTATTAGTATTCAATCTTAACACACATTGGTACCGCTTCGTTCCTCTAGGTGGCGTAGTTGTGATGCAAATAATGAATGCTGCTGTTCATATGTTGAGCAGCTGTTGGCACTAAAAACTGTTATTAACAACAAAAGATATAATTGATAGGTAACATTTAGCCATCTTTTTTTACTTTATTCCATTTGATTATTTAAAGAATGTGTTGTCATTCCTTTTCGAAACCAAAGTTCACTCTTATCTTTGCTTTGTGTTGGCAGTGCTAATAAAATAACCAAAATATCTGCGCTTTATAGGGCAGGGAATAAAGACAGATCTCTACACTATAAGTATTAGATACTAGCTACAATATGTACCATAGAAAAGGCAGCTTCATGTTTTAATGAGGTACAGTCTAGTAGTATTATTACACTTGTATTCAAGGCACACATTAAAGATCATTAGAAAAAATAAATATTCTAAAAGAAAAGTACAGTTGTTCCTCTTCTTAAAATCCATACCAGACCCCTATCTGGCATAAGGATCTGGTATGGATTTTGGAGGGGCCACACAATGCTTTTTACATTTAAGGCCCCATTTACACTAAGCGACACTCACCTTGAGAGGATTTCCGCGCGGCGGGATAGCGTGACTCTTCGGGCGACGTTCCAGCGACAATTGCGTGACCTTCACCGTCGGGGCTGCATTCAAAAATAGAAAAATTGTGCCACATCCGCGAGAAAAAGGGTCCTGCACAAGCGACAGGGACGGGCGAAATGGAGCTGTACATTAGAACACGCTCCATTAAATAACATTAGCCGGCCACCTCTCGCAAAAATGCACGATATTGCGGCAGAAATCGCGCAATTAAATGCCCAGTGTGAATGGGCACTCAGACTGATGTGCCTTGAGGTTTTGTATACTTTTAAAGAATGCCGTGCCGTGAGGTTGAGAAATGCTGTGTTACAGTAATGGTACCACAACTCTAGTTCATGCATTGCTACATGCTTATTGTGCTGCAGAGGATAACATTTAAATGGCACCCCAATACACACATACAGTAGTTCACAGAGCACTTGGGCTATAGCTCATTTACAATGCACAGATACATTGGAAAAAATGGTGCAGATACGTTGCTCTGTATTGACAACCTATAGAATATCTAAAGCCAAAACATTATTTCTTTGTTTGGATAGAGTAGAGGGAGTTTTTTTTTTGCTATCAATGTCTGTGTGGGGAGATTTCCCATCACTTCCTGTGCTGTACACACTACAGGAAGTGAGAAGAAATCTGTAAAATAGAAGGAAATGTTCTCTTAGACAGTTGTCACTGAAGCAATTGTCCCTAGTGAAAGACTTTCCCTCTATATCTGTTTAGGTGGCAATTCAAAATGTTGGATTTTTTTTCAGTTTCTGTCCCAGTGACAATGGTCACCAGGACACCGTGCCCGCTCAGCATTGGAATCATCGGAAGCCCGCTCAGCATTGGAATCATCGCAAGCCCTCCCCTGAGCGGGGAGGGCTTGCGATCATCGCAAGTACATGAGAGTTTAATGCTATATTAATCTGAAGTAGGTCTTTTTTAAAAGAATCATATTGTAAGCAGGGGCGGATCCAGAGTCTATTCTCGGGAGTGGCACTGCCAGAAAATTAAGTTTTGCTTACAGAACGGTTAATATTTTATTTAAGGCGGTTTCCCGGCCAACCACAATTAAGCCGGCCAAACAACATGCAGCCGGCTTCCCTGGCAATCAGGAAGCCGGTTGGCATGTCATTACCCGCTGCCGGTTCCCTGATTACCCGGGAAGCCTGCTCCATGCCAGTGGAAGCACCGGTATTGGTATTCAGTATCGGCGAGTACCAAAAGCAAAATATCGGTACTCGTACTTGATACCAAAAAAACGGCATTGGTGCATCCCTAGTTTTGATTAAAACAATTTTTTGTATTGGGACAAGTAGATTGTCATGAAGGGCAAGTAGATTCGGCCCCGCTTTAGCCCTTGGACAAGTCGTTTTTTTTAAAAAAATGTCCACATCCCTAATTACACAACAATGCAGAATACCATCAGCTATAGAGGACTACAAATCCCAGCAATACATTATACAGCAATGAAGACTGCCAACAGCTATAGAGAACTACGATTCCCAGCAATACCATTATACAGCAATGCAGAATAGCATCAGCAATAGAGGACTACAAATCCCAGCAATACCATTATACAGCAATGCAGAATA
>NW_017306276.1:335375-335730 GCF_000935625.1 Nanorana parkeri | reverse complement strand
AGAAGCTGCATATAGCGTGTGCTGGTTACTACTTAAACAGCCGCGCGCTGTGTGCAGCTTCTGAGAAGATACGCTATTAGCATAGCGAGGAAGCCGGCTGCACATTTTGCATCGCTAGCGCTATGCGCGCGCGGTTTAAGTAGTAACCAGCACACGCTGTATGCAGCTTCTGACAGCGGGGTAGACGGGCGGCTGGGCTTGTCAGTGGATCCAGGGATCAGGTGAGTATTGAAAAACAAAAATGTTTTATTTTATGTACCCGGGGACATGTAGGGCTCATTCACACTGGAATCGGCCGGCATGTATAGCTCCGTGCTGTGTGCACAGCCGTATCGGGCAGCTCCCGGGAAGGACA
>NW_017306276.1:331349-334707 GCF_000935625.1 Nanorana parkeri | reverse complement strand
ATCCGCCACTGATTGTAAGGTCCACTTTGTAAATCCCTAGTATTTTGTTACATCTGTCGTGTCGTGCAAAGTTTCCTTTCACATGACACAATTCAGGCTTAAATATTTTCTCTGACAAATGCAGGTTTGCACAGGACCATTGTGTTCTTAATACAAGTTAGCTATGCAGAACTCCTGCCTTGGGGAAAGTTCTAAGAAGCTACATATTTTCTTATTGGCTTCACTTTTTCCAGGCTTGCTCACACTGAACTCTTCTCGTTTTTTGCTACATATGCTGGGTGTCTTCATTGCCTCCGGCACCCTATATACAGTATATAAAGTTCTATGTCCTTTGGTTTTCTGCTCAATTATAGATTGTTTCAAAAACCTTGTAATGAAGAGATCAAGGCAGTCTCTTCAGTAAAATACACTATTTATGTCCATAAATTTACCATGCCATCAATGCGGAAGAACAGACTCCATTAAGTTGTTTATTTTATTTTTTTTGCTTTCTATGGAGACATCAAGTTTATACAACACATACCTACAATGCTATAATTAGCTTGTCTGTTTAAATGGCTCAGTGAATTTATTCTGATATAATCTTTAATCTGCTCACTAAAAACTTGACCTCTGCATTTTTGTACTCTAACAGAGAATAAAGAAAACTATAATGAAGAATACATTTTTACAGATTGATACAGAAGAGATCACATAAGCAATACATGATCATTTGTACAAAGTTAGTAATTAGCACTTTGAGCATTGCAGCTTTGTGGTTTTAGATCACATTCCAACTGTAATGAGTATCTATGTTGTCTCTATGCTCATATAGGATTCCTCCAGGAGCTCTGGTTTGCTGCCAAAAATTAAAAATATATTGGTAGGTTAATCCATTTTGGAGGGTAGGCTTTCCTCCAAAATGGTGGTCTGTGTGACTCTCATAGAATCGTTAGATTATGACCCCCCCAGTCTAGTGTAGGCATCCCACTTGCAAGCCAACAAGCAACACCAGTATATCAGTTTTGACAGGAGTTCTCCTTTAACAGTGCTTGTGAGCAAGCAATAATTTATTATGACACTGGTATTTGCAAAATATCTGCAAGCTAAACGTAATTGGTTCCATGAAAGTCTTGTCTTTCTGTATTAGTATTTTGTAAAGAATCTAATTGCGCTCATGTTGTATATGTGTGAATCTTGCTGCGTGTAGCCAAACCCTGTACAAGGGTTGGAGTGGAAGAAATTAGTAAATATCTTACATTGTACAGTAATCGCTTTCTTTATGGCTTTCACATTACATATTGCCCATGAACCTCTGAACTTTTCCCACATGCAAGCTCTTCTCCGAAACCACTGTGTCTGTAGTGGAGATAAAAGCTAAAAAGATCTTAAGTTATCTGCTGGCAACCTTCCTGGCATGACCAGCAATACATATAAATCATACAAGAATATCTGGGATCCCAGCTTCCAAAAGTTTTGCATGGAAGATAGTTTTAGATCGCATATGTTTTTCATAGCTGTTGCCATGTTAACCAATCATATAGGCCTCTTGGACGTTAGATCAGAATAAAACTATGCAATGGAGAAATAAAACATTCAAATTTGAGAAAACAGCATATTGTAACAATAAAAGTATGTTTCGGCCCTAATGGAAATGGAGCCTTAAGTCCTGATAATAGTCCATGTGGAGTAAATGTCTTGATGTATTAGGTTATCTGTCAAAATACATAAAAACTATTATGTCTGTGGATCACATTTACAAAAACAGGAGAAGTGGCTGTGTTGAACATTGCTTAATAGAGCCCCAATGTTCAGGGCCGTCTTTAACGCAGGGCAAAAGGGGCAGTTGCCCAGGGCCTAGTCCTTGTTGTGGGGCCCAAAGCAGCTGCCCCTTGAGCCTGCAAAAGATACACATGTTCAGGGCTGGCAACCTCACCTGTTTAGGAATGGGGACTTACACCGGACCTGCCTCCTGTCTGTGTACACGGCGTCGGTGCCAGGCTACATGCATCAGCATGGACGGGACTTCGGGCTCCGCCCACTATCCACTCAGCCCCGCCCCTGGCTCTCCGTACTCACTGTGTTGCCTGGGGCCTGCTGGGAGCCCTCAATGTGCCATGAGCTGTCACCCCTGCTGTGTTCACTCTCTGGAGCCTCACACCAGGTATCACCATAATCACTGGAACTGTAAATCTAACCAATTACAAGTGTGTGCTGACATATTTACTCACAGTAAACCCTAAATCCTCTTTTCTTTATAGTATAGTGCCCCCCCTTGCTTGAAATAGAAAATACAGGTTGTTGTTTTTTTAAACATGGAATACAGACTGCACTTATGCCTTTCTCGCCTAGGCAGGAATGATGTCCCCAGTTACCTGCAATATGTCATGTATCCTGGGAGGCTTTGGGGCAATCTAGAGAGGGCCGGCACTAGCACAAGGCTGCATAGGCAGCTGTCTGAGGGCACAGGGGGGGATGCACCTTTGCCTGTGTAGGAAAAAACCTTGCATCAGCCCTGCACACGAGGCATCTAGGGTTCACGGGCATGGCAGGTAGTGGGCAGGGGGCCTAAGGAAATGTTTGCCTAGGGTCCAATCAATATTAAAGACGGCCCTGCCAATGTTATTTAACTATTTTTCTGCCAGGCAATATTCTAAAACCGTACTGCAATTGCAATGATGTTTACTACTTTAGTCCTATTTGAGCAATGGTTTAGTCCTGTTTGAGCAGTGGTTTTGCAGCAGAATTTGATTGGACCTGCAAAAGGTGTTGAGAGCAGCTGGTGTACCTTACTTCTTTACACTGTCAAATCTTCTGCATATCACTTTTTTAAAAACAATTTTATATGTTGATGTCATGATAGCAGCTACTCATATCAGGATACGAACTATGAACTACCTTTTTAAAGTATACAAGACCAGACTTCCCTTTGCCATGTAGTGGATTCCATGCTGTTATTGGGCCCCACATCACTCCCAAGCTAATTAGGAGAAATATTACAGTTTGATATATTATGTGGTTACCTCTCAAATTTGAATAATTGGACCTCTCCAGAGCTTACTGAGGTATAAACATTCATAATTTCCAAATGGGTGCAACTGGCTGTTATTAATTTAGTAGTTGACAGGACTGGTTCTAGGTAATTGAAAAGCTTATCCTGCCACAACAACCATGAAGAGAAACCTATGCTATGATATGCATAGCACCTTGATCAAGCAGACTAACAGGGTTTTTCACAAAATGGTAAAGAGTTTTTGGAAGACAGGAGAAGCAAACAATCTAGGACAACATAGCTGAACTGTAAAGTGAGCTGGATTGGATAATTATTTCAAATCAGCTATGTTGTCCTAGATCAGGGGTCAGCAACCCCCGGCACGCG
>NW_017306276.1:324800-325056 GCF_000935625.1 Nanorana parkeri | reverse complement strand
GGGCATTGGTGCTGCTGCCCTGAGGTCTGCTGGGCAATGGTGCTGCTGGCCTGATGTCAGCTGGGCATTGGTGCTGCTGCTCTGAGGTCTGCAGGGCATTGGTGCTGCTGCCCTGAGGTCTGCAGGGCATTGGTGCTGCTGCCCTGAGGTCTGCAGGGCATTGGTGCTGCTGGCCTAAGGTCTGCAGGGCATTGGTGCTGCTGCCCTGAGGTCTGCAGGGCATTGGTGCTGCTGGCCTGAGGTCTGCAGGGCATTG
>NW_017306276.1:269868-322589 GCF_000935625.1 Nanorana parkeri | reverse complement strand
CTGCTCTGAGATCTGACATTCAGAGTATGCATTGGTGCTGGTCTGGGGTCAGCTGACAGTAACATCCTACAGGCCAGAGATTGCTCAACTGAACCATGAAATAAAGACACAGGGATCACACTAAAAAAAAAGTCCAGTTTACTTTTCAGCACATGTAAATATGAACATGTTTTGTGTGTACACCAGTTATTCAATTTTTTTCCCCTTATAGTTGTGCTGCTACTGGCGAGGTAAACACATTAAAATAATTAGTGAGTTTAACTTACTATTAGCAGTACTGCCATGAGTGAAAAAATTTAACTGTAACTAACACTAAAGCGTGCTATTGTTCACTGGCACTCGGTTGTACCATGGTTTCAAAAATGGCACTTGGTGTGTAAAAGGTTGCTGACCCCTGTCCTAGATTGTTCACTTTTCCTGTTTTCTCCAAACTCTTCACCCTTTTGTGAGTAACCCTGTAAAAAATAAAATTGCATGACATACTGCATGTTTTTATTTTACATTCTCCTTTTGAGAAAAATTAGGCACCCTTTCACATTTTTTCCTCTGACTCATCCACTTTATGTTAAAAAGTCTGGTAATGGAGTTCAGTAGCTCAAGCTGCAATTTCTACCCAAAAAAGTAGTGGGAGGCAGCTGTGTCTGAAAGGTGATAAAGGTAAAAGATTAGTTTAATCTCCCCCCAAAAATTGTTGAAATAAAATGACCTAAATACATTATAGATTTCTTTTCACAATAACTACCCACAATATGACATGACTCTAGGTGTGGATATGTTTGATAGAAGCCTCAATTTACAGTATTTAGGTGCCAACAGGCAAAGCAGGGTTTACATTAGCAGCAATATATTGCTTGGAAAGTGTAGCAAATATTCTGGGCTGCAATAACTCCAACTATAGCTGAAGATCAGAGAGGTCAACACTTATACACCTCAACTGCAGGCAATCTGCTCTGCCATAGATTTGGTTGTTCACAGTGACATGGGTGCTCATTGGACAATGCAAACATTTTGAATGTATTTTGTGTGGGGTAATAGAGGAGCTAATAAGAAAGTCATAAATATGTTAATTTCCTGTTTTTATACAATTATTATTATTATACAGGATTTATATAGCGCCAACAGTTTGAGCAGCACTTTACAATATAAGGAAGACATTACAATCACAAGACAAGATGGTAAGGAGGGCCCTGTCCCTGAGGGCTTACAATCTAAAAGGGAGGGACAAGTGATACATGAGGAGGTAGCTGTGTGGGGATGAATTGTTTGAGAACATGATGGTTGAGTGGCTAGTTTGAGGTGTGATAGGCTTCCCTGAAGAGATGAGTCTTAAGGGATCACCTAAAGGCAGTCAGAGTGGGAGATAGACGGACAGGTTGGGGTAAAGACTTCCAGGTGATGGGAGCAACTCTAGAGAAGTCCTGGAGGTGAGCACGGGAGGAGTTGACGAGGGAGCTGGAAAGCAGAAGGTCTTTGAAGAGCAGAGGGGACGGTTAGGGTGATATTTTGAGACAAGGTTTGAGATATAGCTGGGGGCAGAGTTGTGGATGGCTTTGTAGGTGGTTGCTAATATTTTGAATGTTATCCTTCGGGCTATTGGAAGCCAGTGCAGGGATTGGTAGAGGGCGGTTGCAGACACTGAGCGGTTGGTTAGGTGGATGAGTCTAGCAGCAGCATTCATGATAGACTGAAGGGGGGGGTAGCCTGTGTAGAGGTAGGCCAATGATGTGGGAGTTGAAATAGTCAAGACGAGAGCTAACAAGTGAGTGAATAAGTAATTTTTCATTGGTGAGGAAGGGGCGTATTTTGGAGATTTGGATAGTGATTGGTAATGGAGCAGAAAGGTGAGGTCCGAGTCAAGGATGACACCTAGCACCTTAGCATGGGGGGAGGGATGGATAGTTGTGTTATCAATCTCAAGGGAAAAGTTTGGGGAGGGTGCACGGGCAGGAGGAAATATGTTTGTGTTGTGACACCCAGACTGATATGTCAGTTAGTAGCTCAGTGACACGCAAGGACACTGAGGGGGTGAGTTGTGGAGTAGAAGATATATTTCAATGTCATCAGGGTAGATATGGTATTGGAAGCCATGTGAGGTTATTAAAGTGGCATTAAAGGATAAAAAATGTTCCCCTCCTCCCAAATGTTAATGTCAGCACTTACCTTAAATGATGTAAATGATCCAATCTTCTTCTTTCCTGATGTTTTCATCTGTCCCTCCAGTGGTGCCGCGGCTCTCCGATCCAGCGCTTACTCCTCTCTGCTTGCTGGCACTTCTGATCCAACGGTGTCTGCATGCGGGTGCACGGGTCCATAAACTTAACTTGCATCTCTGCGGTCAAGAATCTGAACTGCGCGTGCGCCCGCCCCAAAATGCTTTGCGGCCGCCTGAACAGTTTCATTTTCTCGGGCGGGAGCGCACAGTGAAAACAAGGTAAGTTTAAACCGCTGTTAAAGCGGGTTTTTTTTTTTTTACTAGCAGTAGATATAGGCAAAAAAACGGGAGGGTTTAGAACCCCTTTAACTGATCAAGGGAGGAGGTGTAGATAGAGAAGAGAAGGGGTCCAAGGACAATAACCTTTTTCATTCTAGTATTCTATTTTTAAGCAGATATCTGTCAACTTCACAAGTTTGCATGGCCTGTACATGTACTAAAATCTAAAATTACCTTCCTCTTTCCATGTTGGCTTTTTATATTTAGCAGATCAGCATGCTACTTTTGCTGAGTTTGACTGACCATATTTAATAAATCTAGCGTTTACAAATATATTCAAAAACATTTTAAAATCTCATCAGAAGTTAAGTTATTTCAGGATGTACAGTTTTTTTTTTTGAGACAACTTGTGTTTTAGGATTATTAAATTCCCTTTCAATCTTCAAATAGTTCTCACAGTTTGCAATTGTTAAACAACAAAATTGTTTACTCATTCCACTCTGCTTCTTACATTATGATTCATTAGATACCAAGTTGCTGTTTACAAAGAGACAATTATTTACAGTAAGAGGCAATGCACAGACTCCCTAGAGAAGCTGAGCCAAGGCTCATCATCAATCTTTTATAAATTGAATTTTGTATCATATTGTCTAGGTCCACAGATAGTGCCCAGATGTCTTTCAAAGGAACAGTATCTGTTTTTTTTTACCTTGTATTTTGCAACCTGGGGCAGCATAACGCATTAGAATGACCAAGTTTTCCTACAATCATGACTATTCAACAAAATCACAGTACTGAGCAGTTTACCCAAAATATGTCCTATTATGTTCTCTTTGCAACCACAAGGAGAGACTACATTAAAGTTTGTTTATATACATTTCATTGTAATCTGGCTTTTAGTAGTGTTGCGTACAATATCAACACTGGTTGATATCAATATTGGTTGATGGGATATGTGATGGAATGAGACATGCAAATGGCTTCTGCTTTAAGAAGGCTTTGATGGCTACTCACTGATCAGAGTGAGGGCTTCAGTCCCTTCTCACTATAACCTATATGGTTATACTGTCCTGTAATATTGATTGGTCATAGATTAGAATCCCCAACATACAATTTGATTATACTGTCCCATAATATTATTTGATCATGAAGTAGAATCCCCCATACACAATATATTATTTATTACAAGAAGGAGGTATAGGATCATCAATGCAGCAATAAGGTCAAGCGGTTAATTTAAGCTGGAACCCAACCACAACTTTTAGTTTTAGTTTTAGGCAGGGTAGAGGAAAATAAAGAAAATGTATTTTTTTTAGCAGTTTCTCCACGGGGGAGATTCACCTTCCTACCCTGCCTAAAGGTGTCACCGGAAATAAAATGAAGGGAAAGACAAATGTTCATAGTTCTCAGTGGAACAGAATATAAGAGGAATTCTCCAAAAGAGGACCCCTGTTCCAATGACAGCTGTATAAAATGGGATTGTCCTCAATTTGGAAAGATTTCCCTTTATTTTCTGTTAGGTCAGTGGGCAGAAGGTAAGGGATGTCTCCCTACCAGGACATAGACATCTACAGACACTTGACAGAGGTTCTTATTCTTATTCACACTATTTATTACTGGTGTTGGGAGAAAAATTATCTTTTCACTGCTGTGCAGTGAGGAAGGGTTTTCAGGGCTGTGCCATGTGTGAGTGCCCTACAGAACTAGTGGGAGGGTGATGGGGAGACTGATCCTTAAGAACAGAGATACTGTAGTCAGCTAGGATGACTGGTCTCCAGAACAGGAAATGCTACCATTAGAACAGTTACAGGCAGCATTTCCTGATAACCTAAAGGTAGCTAGAAGAAACTTGAGACTTGAGAAAGTCAAGTTAGGCTGGGGGAACTTGCTGCTATTCATTCAAAATAAATTCTGCATGCATAACAGCATTACGTGTTGACATGGGAAACCAAGAGTGATGTGAGCGATCAGGAGATGGACAACACCTGAAATGTTGATTTCTGAAGAAACTTCAGTGGGTATTCCTGGGCACGGGCAGAAGGAGAGGTAAGTATTTTGTTTGTCCTTGTTCATGGCACGTAGAATTAACTTTGTTAAAGATGCCACCAGCATACCATATTGAAGTGAAGAACACGTCTGTTTATTGACGCTTCATGTCAAAACAAATAGGTAGAATGAACTTTGGCACATCTTAAGATTTGGTACATAAATGGATGAAAGTATGAACAGCACCTTACTGGTACCACAGTAGACAACTTTTAGGCACAGAAGAGGCTAAGATGTCAAAAACTAAGGATAAAATAAACTTAAATGCACATGAAAAAGTTATGTGAATCTATACAGAATTTATTTTGCTAAAAGAGAGAGTGAAAAAGAAGTGATTAATAGTACATATCCAAGTAAATATGCTAAGCCAGGATTATGATATCACTTAGGAAGGCAGAGTTAAATGCTAAAATTAGATGTGAGTAATGTTAATTATTATAAGTAACTATGTTCATGATTTCAAACCATGTCAGGAAATATAGGAAACCACAAACTAAACTTTGAAAGTTATGCTCAGTATGGTTTGTATTAGATAGATCAATTTCTTATCTACAAAGGATATTTATAGTCAAAGATTTAAGCCTTTGTTTTCTAGGATTCATATATTTCCCACTCCGCCTTTGTTGGAGAAGACAATACCCCAAGGCTCCACCATGTCTCATCTGTATTATATAAATAAATATATTCTACCATATGCAAATGCATGTATTTTCAAGCAGGGTGTGGAGAAATGACAGATATGACAGGGCTGTGAGTTCTTTTTAATGAATCCTATCCTGTAGATATAGAGTGTGATAGTTTAAGCAGAGAACCCCTTTCCTACAATTTACAGTAAACTGCAAGAGATGCTACAACCACTCTCATCTTTACTCAGTTGAAAATGATTTGTAAAAAATCATGCATCGGTTTGAGCAACAACCTCTTGACCATCTCTACTTGCTTTATGTAATAAGCTGCAGCCATATAATTTGCTAATGCTGTGTTTGTTGATGAGCAGATGAACCTAATAAGGTGTTATTATGCACTTTTCAAATTTGTAGACAATAGCCGTGCATTTATTGAGGAAGAAAAAGAAATTTCTTATTTGGAACAAAAGGAAGCCCAGGACTTTAATGAGTTGCCTGAACATGCAGTTGTGCTCATAAGTTTTCCTACACCTGGCAGAAGGTGTAAGATGTGGACCATTTTTAGGAATATGTGATTAGAACAAACACATTTCTTTTATTTTTCATGTGATTTAAATGAAACTGTTAGACATCCAGAGTTTCACAATCATTAAACTAACCATAGCCATAAAGGAAAATAAAAAAATGTCCCTGTTCAAAAGTATGCATACCCTTAGTTCTTAATAAAATGTATCTCTACCTTTAGCATCTTGGCTCGCAGTCTTTTTCTGATCGTGAATGACATCCTTTATTTTCTATCGTAATGTGGTAATGCTTCCGATTATTATTTGCAAAAAAACTCCAGGTCCTGTAAATGTGGTTGTCTAGTACGTTTGAGATTTCCCCAAATTGGTTCAATGATTATGAAATCAGGAGATTGTGATGGCAACTCCAGAACCTTAACTTTTTTCTGCCGCAGTCATTTGGCCTTTTGCTTTAGATCATTGTCATGTTGGAAAGTCGGAGTACACCCCAAGAACAGCTTCCAGGCTAATGAATGCACATTATCCTCCGATATTTTGTGATAATATGTTATAGCTCACACACACCCTAAAATGGCAGAGATCTACCTCTATGCTTTATGGGAGTCCTAATGTACTTCCCTTCATAGGCCTTGTAGCCTCTTCTCCAAAGATTGCATTCATGGTTGTGACCATAAAGTTCAGTTTTGATCTCATCATTCCAAATAATTTTGTTCCAGAAGGGCTGAGGCTTTTCTAGGTGATGTTTACATACTCCAACTTTATGGTGCTGGTGCAGCAAGCATTGCTAACACTTTACAGATGTCTGCCAGGTCTATATAATCATTTGAGCACAACCGTGTTGTGTTTTCACTAGGCTGCAGTTGCAATATTGCATAGAAGATTGATCATTAGACCTTATGATGATGTGGGACAATGTTTTAAGGCATCTGAATGACATAAAATATATAAAAAAGAAATGTCTGCTTAGAGATTGACATTGTTTTTTTCAAATCCAGATATAAGCTGGATTGCCAAGATTCAGTTTTTTTGTGAGTGACAACAATGCTCATTTTCATTTATTAATTTATTTAACATTTAACTTCCAGCTGAGCTGTACACATCAACTATTTTAAGTGAATATTTTTGTAGCATCTTACCTTTCTGTATTGTGATGAATCTGCTGATTATCCTATCCTTCTCACAAGGATTTTTGAAATGGAGGGTCTACCTTTGTTGTAACTGCTTGAGCAACCTCAGTATTGCAATGACAATAACTATAATGGGATTATGTAATTTGAGTTGCATTAACAGGTGCAGATGGAAGTATAATGTTTAAGAATTTTAAATTACAAAATGTCTTGCATAACAATTGTACATGTGTTTTTATATATATTATATCATTTTTAATTGAATTATCAGTTTGATGCCTAACCACTAGAGGACCTGCATGTTAAGCACTCTTCCTGTTTAGTACATTTAAATTATCAGTGCTTGATACAATGACTTCATCGTGCAACACTGTACCCAAATTACTTGTATTAATTTTTTTTAGACAGATAGTGCTTTCGTTTGGATGGAGACAGGATGGAGATGACATATACTGTAGAGGGGTGAATAGGTTATAGTACTGGATGGCACTGATTATTGTGCTGGATGAAACTGGTACTTATTTACCGGTGAAATAAAGAGAACAAAAGGTTTAAAAAAAACAAAACTAATGGATCCACCACATGTAAAGTTTGACAAGTTACAATACTGTATATCAAATCTTTACTCAAGGGTTTAGATAAGCTTTAAGGTTACAAATGTAATCCTTTGTAGGATTATTCACCAAAGTGTGAAGAGTTTGGAGAAGGCAGGAGAAGTGAACAATCTAGGACAACATAGCTGATTTGGAAAAATTCTCCAACTCAGCTCACTTTCCAGTTCAGCTATGTTGTCCTAGATTGTTCACTTCTCCTGCCTTCTCCAAACTCTTCACCCTTTTGTGAATAACCCTGATTGATTACACAATGAGTCAGAGGTGCCTATCTGCTCCTCCTCTCCAAAAATAACTGTCAACTAGCATGCAGGCAGTACTGGACTTTCTTATTAGAAAACTTCCATTATGGAAGCTCCTAGCCCATCACTCCCATGAGGGACTATAATCTCAATACAAATTAATAAACTATCTCAGGAGCTATCTTGGAGCGGTGGCTACTTTACAATACACACAGGGACCATGGGGAACAAAAGTAGACCCCCCTCCAGAAGGCAGGACAGTGTCAGCACCAATTCAGAGATGACTTGAGGATTTACAGCGTGATACACAAATAAGATACATTTTTGTTAATAGTTAAGGTACTTGAATGCATTGTTAAGATTTAACTCCGATTTACCTCCTGAGATAAGCGTCACTTTATTTGATAATCAGGTGTCAGGTCTCACAGCGAATCCAATGGACTTTGCAGCTCTCCCCTAGCTTGCAATAGAGAAGAGGGACTCCAGATAATATGCCCACCCATTAGGGACCTCCAGTCACTTGATGGGATCCAATAGGGATCTTTCTTTATTGGCTGCTGGGTTTATGGGGCCACACTCCCTTCCCCCATGACGCCAGTGACCTGAAAAATAATCAGTATGCTTTCTTATTCAGTGCTCACCTAACAGGAAAAATAATATTTATTTACAAGGACAATGATGTCTGACAGAGCATGAGCAATAATAAGAACTTACTTTGTTCTTCTCTGCCGAAACTGTTATATTTTCCTTTTAAATGCAATTGTGTTTCAATTATTTTAACACCATATGACACAAATATTATTATGAAAGGAGCCGATTAAAACCAATTAAAAAAAGAGTCAAAACAGTCAGGTGGCATATCATCATAAATTCTAGTTGTAGCTACATGAACAAAATATAATCTCTGTTTTCCCATTACTGCTTTAAATGGCTAAAAACCATCCTTAACTATCAAATCAACTAAAAGTACATAGGCAGTTCTTTGTAAATCATGATTTTTTAAAAATATTTTTCGCCATTGAATTTGAAGTAATACTGACATATCACAAAGTTTAGCTTTAATTATCCTGGAAAAGAAACATATTTGTTGTTAAATGCTTCATGACAGACCTGCTTAGAGTTATTTAGCAGACAAAAAACTTACCAAGAATATTTGCTTGTGACTTGTTAACTTTTCAAGAAGTGTTGGTTTTAATTTTATTTTATGTAACTGTATGTTAATGTTTTTTCCTTAAGCTAAATCATCTAATCAACATGTGTTTACAGTTTTAAACTTACGGTAGTTTCAGTGGGTACATATTTTATTATTATATTATTACTCAGTTATTGTTGTAACATTTAGGCGGAGTTTAAGAGTTTTACACAGATATAGAGCTATATTTTCTATGTGTTGCAGGGGTACATAGATAAGACAGGGTGACAGGATCGATATACCCACCTTTCCTGGAGAAAAAGTCACTTCAGCCTCTCCTCAGTGATTACTACATAAGCAAAGATCAAAGTACTGACTAGCTTAGCATTCTGACCCTCTCAGGCATTGATGATGTACCTTCTGCATCCCTGGCTCTATTCTCAGTATCTTACAGATGTGGGGAATAGGCCGAGTGTGTACTGTGAGCTGCATATGTCCTACAGGCAGAGTACACATGAAACATTTTGGAAGAGGGGGCATATAGCTTATATTTTACCAAAAAATTCTACCCCTTTATTTTTTTATGTTTACTTCCACTTTAAAAAGACCCTGTTGTCGCAACATTCATTTAAATACAAATCTTCCCATAATATTATATGTGCATTTAACATGTTTTATTTGTATTATTTATGTGTAAAAACTTTTCTTGTTTAGACATCCAAAAGCCCTGAGACTGCTACTGGGAGCTGCCATCTTGGATATGATGTCAGCAGCCCAAACAGACTTAGTGACATTCCAGTGGCCATACACTTTACAACCCTCGCAACCTTAGACAAAAGACGCTCCTTAGACAAAAGATGCGCGACCGTACAGTAAAAACGGTTGCACGCCTTCCATACACTTTGCGATTATCATACGTTTGCGGGATTTCCTGCGATTATCGTGCGATAATCGCACAGTGTATGGGCACCTTAACAGGGGTAGTGAATTAAAATACCGCAGTCTGCCATTTAGGCTGCATTCACACCAGCAGCTGCACTACATTGCACAGCTGCTGGTGTGAATGCAGCCTAAATGGCAGACTGCGGTATGTGTCCTCAGGCACAGTGCTGTGCATTGTGCACTGTTGAGTCGTTCTTTTTGTTAGATCTCTCCCCGGTTTACAAGGACGTGCATGCCTTACGTGCACATGTTCATTCGAATCTGATGGGGCTGAAGAGTTGGTTATAGTTGGCAATAGTGAAACTACTGTCAGATCAGTTTCTCGCTGATCCTGTTATTCTGTCTATTGCATGGGTATGGAATAAAAAAAGTCTGCTGAATGAAGTATTTCTAAATGCAAAGACAAACTTTCCTTAGTAATCTAGACACACAGGACCCTTGGTGATGTATTATTTATACAGACTAAGATGCTGGATTATTTAAGAGAGCTGACTTTGTGTCCTAAATGTTTCAAACATTTTGCAAAAAAGTAGTGAAAACATTGGTCTTTATTTCATGCAGGAAAGAGCAATTGGCAGACCTCCTCAAACAGCAGTTAGGAAGAAGAAATATTTTCATGCTGACTACATCTGTACTCATTCTTTTTGAACAACTGCATAGCATGCCCTAGTACACATACATGCCTGCTGGTTTGCAGATCGGGCATGGTGGACTTCTATGGCTTCTAAAAGGATGTCATCTAGACAGACAACTTGTGACCTGTTATATCTTTACTTGTGCGATATTGTAGAACAGGGCTAAATAACAGGTTCACCTGTCACCCAGTGGCGTAACAATAGCCATAATGGCCCATGTGGCTGCTATGGGGCCTGGGGGTGGAAGGGTGCCCCAATATGGATTGCAGAAGTTGCTGCTGACACTAATGCTGACATTATTACTCAAGAAAAGCTGACATCAGATGTAGAGGGTGGGACTATGCAGGCAGCTCTGCTGCTACCCGACTTTAATATCATTGACAGTAGGGAGGTTACTGGGGGACTCCATCAAAATTTTGCTATGGGGGCTCCATGATCTGTGATTAAGCCCCTGCTGTCACCCTTCCCATCTGCTCATGCTTACCTCCCCTTCTCTCCCCCACAGCTCCGTCTGGCCACCAGGAGTAAGGAAAGTTAGCCTTGTGTAAGCTCCAAGTCATCTATGGTGTACAGAACCACTTCTTTGTGCTCATCTTGAAGCTTACACAGGGTTGAGGAATCACTCTCAGCCCTGTGGATAGTGTGGGATGCTGCTTGAGCAACCAATCACCAAGTATTAGTATGTTGTATGGGAGGAAGGGGATTGAGCTCTTCTCCATACCCAGAAGTAATGAGTGGTTCTCTTTGTTTCCAGTATGTGAACAAACCAATAATCCCTGAACAACTTTTGCCAACTTTTTCCCCATTTATGTCAATATATATGCAATCTATATTTTACGGGTCAACATTCAATACATGAAAAAGACCAGTGTATTATGGGTTATATCTAAATAGAAAATATGGGTTATCTAAATAGAAAGCACAATAGCAACTTGCCTTAAAAGCTCATTCTGTCTGACGGAGCCCTCTAAAATAAGGGATGAGTCAGTCCCCTGACTTATCCACATGTACGTAAATCACATTAGAGGCAAACGCTGGGAATAGATGCTTGCAATTCGAGCCATAGGTAAAGCATCTTCACAAAAGTCAAAAGTTAAACATTGAATGAGTCCAGTGGAAAATTAATGGCCAAACGGTGACTACACTCTATCACTGCATCCTATACAATAGCCAGCACTGGAGACAACTCTATCCATGCTATTTAGTGTGGTTGGAGGATTCTATTGATTTTTCTCTTGTTCTTCCTGTCGGTGAAGTAGAGAAATCTATCAGTATATGGCTAGCTTCACCTGAAATTACAATTTTTACTAAATATTTACACAAAGGGTGTTGTACAAAAATGGAACAAAAGGAGAGAAGCAAAATTGCAGCTGTTACCAAAGAAACCAATGAGCCTATCCTTCATGTTAAGATAGAAATCTAATTGGTTGCTATGGGTAAATTAGTGGGGGTTGTATCACATTCTGTTTTCTGCCACATTATGTGTACTATTATATATCGGCAACCAATCAGTACTGAAATGGCTATTTTCGGTGAGCTTAGTCTATAATGCCATTGCTAAATACACCACATAATCAGAACATGGGAGAGAGAAATGTATATATTTTTCTATTTTGTGTATGGTGATTGTAATTGTATTACTGTGTGGCTACAGTTGAATGCTGTAAGTGATGTTTTTTTAATCTAGACTAACAGTTCATTTTTAAAGACAAGCTTTCGAGAGATCCATTCCCTTCTTCCAATCCAAACAGCACTGCTACACAGAGGTTTAGCAAAGTGCCAAGAAAAACTCTACAATTAAGATAGAAATCAGTAAAAGTTAGGGAAGAGTGAAAAAACAGAGTAATAAAAGTAAGCCAGATAGGAATAATGAGTGGGCTATGGAATAAAGGAGTAGAGCCATTTTTCTCTTTTGAATCCTCCGTGTGAAAACGCTTTGGGCTTCTCCAGTATGACAAATGCATTGTGCAAAGTGCAGTGTCACATGCCAATCAAACCCATTTTTTGTGAGCTTACTGATCAGGAAATGTAATTTATTTGGCTGCTATAAGTTCATTCATCTTAACGTCATTGCTCTTGAACGGCTATCAGCCCATATGTAAAGGATCCACAGAGACATTTACTGAAATAAAAGTAATTTATTACTGAGAAAGTTGATTTAAAGAATACAGTTCCCTTTAGAGGTCCTAGTAAATTCAATTTAGTCAGTTCCTGCTAATAGACTGCAGTCACTGACAACGCTACTACTGATCTGTACACATTTTTACTGATTTATGGTGCACTGTGGTGGAATTCAAAGACATTGTTGTAATTTTTTTCTTTGAATTCCTAACCTGTGTCATCAAAAATACCTAACTATGAGATAAAATTCAGAAACTATTATATAGTCCACAAATGAATCTGAAGAATTAAATGAAAGCTCTAAAGCATTCTGCATATACTGGTTTTACAGTGTAGAGAGAATCTAACTGTCTATTGGATCCTTTTCCTACAGAATCTGTATAGCCCCAGCTGAACTGTATTAGTGCAGCACAGGAATTAAACAGGATCACTCTTCCCTTGTCACAAATGCATGGCGGGCAACAATACCCTTCCCAAAGCTTTACCAAATCTCTTCTTAGATGACTGTCTATCAATCTGGCCTTTTTTGGCAGGATCAATTAACTAATGTATAAGGGGTAGCACAAAACCCAAATAAGCGTTCTTGGATAAAAACATATTGGATAAATGAGAAAACCTTCACAACCACTATTTCTTTTTCTGGCAATGGTGCTGTCTGGCTTCCACTCCCTTCACTATCGCCCTAAGCAGAAGCATTTGTGGAACTACAGTTCTCATAATTTGGGGAGACACTGTGGCCCATAAGGCATATTAAACAGGTGGGACTATGCAGGCACATCCAAACATAATTTTTTGTCTATGATAAGCCTAATGCAATTCTCAGGTTTTGAGGTTGGTGTCTATTTATGCTGGACAAATCCAAGAAGTTAAGAGGCCAATGTGCCTAAAATAGTCTAGTAGGAGCCTTCCCTTTGGTATCTTTTTTCACTAAGGTTAAGAAGAAGTACCTGCCTAGGACATTTGGGGCTTGTAGACAGGAGGTAAAGGTGCATACAAAATACATAAGCAGACTCATCTACACATTTAGCAGGGACTGTTGGGAAGCTATTTACATGACTAGAGATTGCAGTACTAACACAAAAAATAGGAATTGCAGTACTAGCACAATTGTATTTTTGGGCTGTGTTAGACTGGAAGACAAATTCACTGCATAAAAAGCAATGCAAGGGCATTTCTTGTATTTCGAGAACGGTGATGACACTCTCAGAACTTTTAGGTTATACTTTAAACTGGAAGTTCTCTATAATGCAGAATAATCTCTGTGCAATAAAACAAATATCGTTTTTGTGTTCTCCAACTTTAATATGGTCGTAGAACATCTTAGTGACATCCACAATGACTTTATATAGATATGCGGTAACCGGCCCTGCTTATTTTACAGCTCTCGAGAGTGTTGCCAGCAAACAGCTTTCAAATTGCAATTCTGCCAGGAATGAAATCACAGAAGAGTATAAAAAATGTTTAAATCATGGAAGTTTCTCTACATAAATTAAAGGTTTGCATTATTTTAATAAACTCTTTTTAAAAGTGTCTAGTTTGAAATGTTGGCAAAAATGCAAACCACCTTCAATATCCTGAAATAGATATGATGTGGGATAATGGAGCGGAGAGCGAGATGGAACAATTGCGTCTGTACAGTAATTGTGTTAACATGTCTCTTTTTAAGGCCAAATGTATTTGTTTTGCTGTCAAGGGACAAAATAGCTTGGATTTCTGTTTATCCTACAGTTAGAGAGAACATTATTGTCCAACTAATGAAATCTATAACATTTAATGTAAAACGCAACCTAAAAAAGCTAAGCTAAACCACAATCTTACTTCAGGGCTGCCTTAAAACAATTAAAATAGGATTAGGATTATTTACTTAATTGGCATGTGTTGGATCTGGGCTCAAATACAAAATGAAACCATTGAAAACTCCGGGCAGAAATGTATTACCCCCTGCAGTGGGGCTTTCCCCCGAACTGCTCAGTTTTGCCCAGGGTAAAAAAACAACAACTTATATTCACCTGAATCCCAGAGTCGGCAGTGCTCCCTCCAGCCCATCTCCTCCTCTCTAGCGATGGTATGTCTCTTAGTGTCCTCACGTCCTATACACTGTACTCAGATGAGTACAACTTTTTTTTTGACCCTAAGCAAAAATAAACGGGTAACCCTTGCAGTGCAGTGGTAGCTCCACTGCAAGGGTTAAAAAAAATACTGCCTGGAGTTCTTTTTTAAAACATATGGAAGTAAATGAAAGATCAACTCCCCCTACACAGCATAAAAAGCCATATTAGCTATGCCAGAACATTTCACTTTACTACAGTAGTATATCTGAAAAACACTTTTAACTCAAGAAATAAAAATGCAAATACCCTAAACATTTGCTGTTTTAAATTCTCATTTAAAGGAAAAATCCAGTTAGAAACAATTATATTACATACTGTATACTGTATATGCTACATAAGTAAAGCTGAACTCAAGATAAAATAAAAATACCATTTAACACTGTTATTAATTCATTTATTTAACCTATTCAAATGTAAGATTTTCTAAGGGCCTATGTGAACATACAAGTATATAAGAATGCAAAACCTGCTTCAAGTAGGTCAAATGCTGGTCAGAAAGAAGTCAGCTGCAGGTCAAACAGCAAAAATGTCTGAATTGTCTTAAAACAGTTGCCATCTGCACCAGCCCAAAAGCCTGTCGACACAGACCCTATAGCTGGCCATACACCTTACAATTATCTGCAGATTTTCTGTGGTCAGATGGAAAAGGTGCAACAGATTCCTCCATCTACACTTAATTGTGTGGATGGAGGAATCTCCACCTGGGCCAATCTGTTGCACTTTTTCCATCTGACCACAGAAAATCTGCAGATAATTGTAAGGTGTATGGGCACCTTAAAACTGTCAGAAAAAAAAATCAAATGGTGTTTTATTGTAACTTTGGCAACAGTGAAAATGTTCTGTAAACTGCTTGGAAGTGAAACCTGCTCAAACACATTTTCATGTAATTGGCTCCACTACTTTTCCAAACAATTTTCCTCTTAACATAAGCGTATCACTTGGACTGAGTGAACACCATTAATGCCTATGGTTTAAGCTTCCTTATAGAGTCAACAGGGCTCACTGGCTCTTTTTATTCTACCTCTATATCTCCCAATCTCACACACACACTTGCTTTAGGAAGTTCCTTTCCTTGTCTCCTTTTAAGACCAAGGTCCACGCACAAAGCACAATTTCGCTTTACAGAGTGGCTACATGTTAAAGGTTCGGATTACCACTGATTTAGATAACTGTAACTTTCGTAATGTCAAACTACACAGGTATGAAAACTTGCTGTAATTTCAGTTGGTGCCAACAATGTATGTACCCATTATACCTTGTCTGATTTAAATAATAACTTTATTGGGTTTCTATTCGCATTAAATTTTGAAATCTCATTGTGTCTTGATGGGAACCTATGGCTTCTCTGAAATGAGAGGTGGAATGTTTTTGGTATTTTACACTTATACTCACAGGGAGTCTGCTGCTGTCTTTGCTTCAGGCACATTGAACTTATAACATAAAAGAAAAAAATGTTGAAGGGATTATGTTACCTTTTACATGACAACATGAGAGCACATGTGTGCTTATGAGACACAGTTTAATTTCATGGCCACTGTAAAGCCCTAAAAGGTTAACTTGCTGTTGAAAACAGACCGGTGAATCGCAAATTTAAACAAAGGATCCACCATCAATGAGTCTTTTGTGTCTGCCCTGCAAAAATGATAAAGTGTTATTATTTTTTAATTCTGTAAACTTTTGTTTTATTTATAAAATATTGAAAAGCACACAGGACCAGGGGTTGCAGAAGTTTCAATTGTAAGCCAGACCCTGCTTGGCCTGTAGGGCTTGTGCACCTTAATGTTATTTTGGTGGTATATATGTTTTAAGGTTACCACAGTTGGGTTTTCTCCTACTAAATCAAAAATATGTGTATATATTTATGTGTATAAATATCTTTTAATATATGTTATGTCTAATCATTTGAAGTATTCTAACAATGAATTGTGTCCTCTGGGGTATAGCCAAACAAAAATGAGCCTATTTAACTGATAGAAGAAAAACAGCTATAGTGGCTCCTATACCTGCTTGAAGGTCTAAAGCAAGCACTTCCCACTTTGAGATTCCCTCATCTGTTTTGCTACACAAAACCTTTATCAACTCGATGGATATGGAAAATACTGAAGGGAAGGTATGGTGCCCATCTACTTATAACAACAAAATGTACACAGTTTGTACTCACATGAACCACTTACTGAGCATGTTTACAAAGGGCCATGACTCACTTGTTAACGCAAGTTTTCTCTATGTGTATTGTGCCCTGTGCTGCTGGATTACATAGTAGTTGCACCAATTTCTATGTTCTAACCTTGGTTTCCATTTCATATGGTTACTCTGACAAGTAGCCTGTATTGTCTCTCATTTGCCCTTTCCCACATTAAAAACAGAGGATGACAAGTTCATTATCGTATTTCCCAAAGAGCAGCCACCCCCATAACAAGGAAGCCTTTTGTTTCCTATGTCTCATATCAGACCTAACTCACAGGAGATGAGATCACCATTGCTTCCTCCATCTCTGAGGAATAGAGTGACTCAGTGTTTTTTGGAAAGCAGCAAGTCCAAATGTCAAAATAATTTGATCAATAAAAAAACATCAGTTTAGGAGATTGTATCTTTATGATGCAACATTAGTAAATTTACAGCATTCAACCAAGTTTGTTATATCTTGGAAATAAAATAAACAGTAAAACCGTGACCTCAACCCTTTGCTGGAGACATTCTGCCCCATGGGATTTGCTTAGCAGTAAACAAAATTATTTTAAATGCCTGCAAAATATTATATGATGTAAAACTATCAGATTGAATAGACTGTGATGACTCAGACCCCATAGCAAACTACAGAAAGTTATGTGCTGATTGTAACATGGCCATTCCAGTGATGGTGATACAATCTGTGTAACTGGCAAAAAATCCTTCTATTGTGTCCTGTAATTGTTTTGAAAAGAATGGTCCAGCGTGTATAGTACTAAACAATGACTCATCACGATTGGCCTTCAGTGAAAGTATCTTTCAGCATTGGTAAGACTTCAGAAACATAGTCTTCCTTGCTCATACAAGTGCTTGGCAGAGATTATACAGGACATAGTTCATTCTAAGAAGAGTTGCAACAACATGTGGATTTGGGTGTCTTTTATATTAGAAAATTAATCCGCTGTGGCCAGTTATTTCAAGACATGATGGAAGCTTACAGTGACCAGTTAAACAAGTGCCATAGAACATCCTGTTTTCAGGTTGTTTTTGTCAAGAGAATGTGCCAGTCATTCTTGTTAACATTTAAATGTATTAATATGGACACTCTGGCTTTAGAATTTGTTGTAACCAAGTATCCTCAGTCATTTGTAAAGTACCACCTCTTCCTTGTCAACCAGCAGATCACAGCTGATATCCAGGAAAAACACTTGGACAAAGACTGACTTAGCTGTTTCGGCTCACTACTGCTCTTTGCTGTCGGAGGAAGCCTGGCACAAATAGGAGGATTTTGATTGCCCACATCATGGCAATACCAGGAAACTAGAGCGTCACAATCCAACAATGCATCTCATTTTTAAGACCACCAATCTGGTGTTTGCCTGTGATCACAAACCGTCAAGAAAGTGTAAACCTTTTGCAGTGCCCATGCAGTAGTGAACTGCCCATGCAGTCTGTCCAATGCCCATGCAGTCTGCCCAATGCCCATGCAGTCTGCCCATGCCCATGCAGTCTGTCCAATATAGTCTCCTGGTACAGTTGCTGCAAGGCATTTCCCAATGCCTATCACTGCAAAAGCCTTTTTTTTTCCACAAACCCTTCCACCTATACACAGCTTTAGTTAATAATGCAGTTAATGTCAAGAACTGCAAGTTTGCTTGGACTTTGCTTTTCTTTCTTTAAAGATAGCTCATCAATCTATAGGCCAATTCTGAATCAGATTTAAAAAGCCTGAAAGTCCTAAAGACTTTGGAAAAAGGCAAATATATATAAAAAAACTATTTGCCATACAGCAGTGGGGACTGGGGGTGGAGAGGGGGTTTATTGAATAGCTTGGGGCTTCAAAGTTCAATTGGAGTTATAATACACTTGATTTGTTTAGGTTAGATTGGGGAAGGGTTATAACCTTTGTCAGGTTTTCCTTACAGTCTGTGTCCTTATTGGGGGGATTTCAGCGGTGACTAAACAAGCAGTGCAATGGAGACACAGACAGCAAAAAAAGTTCTCAACCAAGTCTTGGATGGCATTTTATTTTAGAAAAGATACTTAAAAGTAAATTCCTGATGGAGCCCCAAAAAATAATTTTTACTCGTGTCTCCTTCTTTTGTTTTTGGTGAACTAAAGAACCAAAAGAACCTTGTCACAGACAGCATCCTACATCCCAACGACACACTACTTCATACAACATAGAATCTTTTATCAACAACTATCTATTGTCAGCTGCAGAGGACAAATTTGTAAATTGTAATCCTCAGGGAAGAATAGACAGGTACTGATGGCGTTCATTATATGAAAGTTGAACATCCTCTGAATACCACCCAGTGATAGACAGGGTAGAATGTTGCTATCTTAGAAGCAAACCATGCTTAGTAGAGTCCATTGCAATGTGTTCCTATGGCACAGTTTGTAGGAGTGTAAGACTCTGCATATGGATTGCAGCCAACATTTCCAAATTATTTTACAGATTTGGGTTCAGCTTTAACTTCAGCTTCTAACTTATGTACACGGTTTTAAGTAAACCCTGTACACAAGTACACTTATAAGTATATTTATTTGCTGTAAACTAAATCTAAGCTGTGCATTTAGCGAGGCCATACTGCTGCTTTAAAGAAGTCACATTCAAAACACACAGTGCTACGCTTTACAAATATGATTTCTGATCCGATTGCTCTGCAAGTCTAAAACAAATGGAGCCTAGTTCATTTATTGAATGGGAAATAAAAACTGCCAGGAAGCGCAAACCTGTCAAATGACTGGAGCAGGATTATACACACGACTGCAAGCTATTCTAAGCAATTTAATAGGGACATAGAGGGGACAGGGTCAGTTTTACCTTCATTAACATAATGTACATGCAGAATCCATGCCTCAAATCATTAACCATTTGTTAGGACAGACAGTGTTGAAATCTGGTTTGCAACTGATAATGAGATCTGCCAGCACAGTACAGACAGGGTTAACTGTGGTAAACAATAACCCAGCAGCACCCACCCCTTTACCATTACATAGGGGAAGCTAGGTATGATTTTAAGCAAGTATAAAGCACTTAAAAATGTAAGCAGCAAATGTAAAATATACAGTATGTTTTTAAGTTATGCTATGTAAATGGGAACATGTAACAAATATAAAGTATAACAACAATTGTATTTGAATGAGAAAATGTAAACATTTTCTTTTTTCGAGGAGTTGTAATAATAGAAAAACAGTCTGTTGGGTTGATTTACTGGTGGAGTAAAATTGGAAACGTTTTTTTTCCCCACAATACTCAGTCATGACTGGGCACATAAAAGGTAATTGATGTTTACAGCCAACACAGGTCCATGTCACCAAAAGTAAAAATTGCTACTCTTGCTTTAATAACCCTCTCTGAATGCTCTCTTAGAAGAAGAATGTGGATTTGTCTAAAGTTTCCTTGTTATTTACATTATTCAGTTCCATGACCTCTGCAAGATGTCACATGTCCTGTTGTAGGCACCAGTGCATCTGGTAGAATAAAACAGACCACCAGAGTTCAATTGAAGTTCATGGGATACAATGTGGATACAGCTGGCTGAAAAGCGTTGCCCAGGTATTTACAGGCTTTCTACATGTTCTAAAGAACTGACACATTTTACATATTTCTTCTGGAGACTAGCCCCGAGACATATGTCAGAGGTGACCTCATAGTTCATATATCTACTTACAGCACCTTATTCTTCAAGAATGACAATTGAACAATTGACTTTAGGGAGGAAGTCACTCAGCTGGTAAAATGGTGTTACTAAAGAATACTAATGTTGATGGATTCCTTGGATTTGACCTCCTGAGCTAAACATTATTTTGGGCTATACTCGTCTTATATGACGAGTATAGCCAAAAACCTATGCTTTAACAGAAAAAGTAGGGGGTCGTCTTATACGCCCAGTTGCCTTATACGGCGGTAAAAACGGTATATATATATATATATATTTTTGTATATAGTCCAAAATTAATTTGTCTGCAGCAACTTGTGTCGAATTTTGCAATACACTTCACATGCAAACAATAGAACAGTACTGAACCTACATCAGTCCATCATCAGGTAAAGCATGTATAAAATAACAACACACATTACTCTTTAAATATCATCTGCAACCGGAAATGTGTAATGCCTGCACATACAATTATTCCTCAATTATTCGTTAGAGATTGTTCAGTGGTAACATCACTATAGACATATAGTCATATGTTAAAAACCACAATAGAAGCAGATTTACAATGCCATCAGATTTAGTTTATCTTGTGTTTTTGAATAAAAGGCTTCATAGCCCAAGCTCCCTAACCTTCTAAGACCAACCAACATAGATGGTGAGAATCAGAGATAGAGATACTTTTTTTTAATAAAGTTTGACTCCACCAGTGTTAACCCTCCTCTGCTGAAAATCTTTCCAGTCATGCCTGCTCACTCAATGGGGGTGATTTACTAACCTAAACACACGCACGCACCATTTGCGTGTGATTTTCACACAGCAAAACGTATTTATCAACCAAAAAGTCTCTAAAAGCATATTTCCACTAATGCCATATATGGAAAAATCATGCACATGATGCATATATAATGCTGCTTCACCGTTTAGACAAAAATGCTTAGTTCATGCATTTACATTCCTGCATTCATCAACGCAAGCAACACAACATAGAGCTCATTTACACAACATCACCTTGCAATTCATGCTTGGCTTTGCACAACACACCTGCTGGGTGTGTACACACTACAAAGGTGTTTAGATTCCACCCATAGATCATGCTGGGAGGGAACACACTACAGAGGTGTATACATGTTCGTGGTGTGCTTATAAGGTTATTAAATCAACCCCAATGTGTCTTCATATACTTGCATGGGACCATACCCCTAGCAACCCTAATGTTGGAGTAGGCCCCATTCATGTTTATGGGCACTCAATGTGCAGATATTACCCCTTTTTGATGCAGTTCCTGAATAGATTAGGTTAGGGACCTATGGAGGGTTGCTAATGGGTTTTTAATCAAAGTTGAACCTTTTATTTATTACAAATGTGCACTAAGTATATCTGTGCACATAGAGAATAGAATAGTTGAACTCTTTTATAATGCATTAACTACTAAAACAGAAAAAGACCTGTGTCTGCTTGCGTTCTGCACATACTCCCCTGAGACTTTCCAAAGCACGTCCATAAAAATAAACAAAAAGGGGTACGCACATCTTTCCCTTAAACAGTATGTTGTACCAAAAGTTATGCTTGTTTTTGGCTTTAAAAGAAGAACTATTTTTGTTTGCAGTTTGTATCCGGCAAAGCATCAATCTCTTGGGAAGTCCTTCACAAAGGGAGAGTGAGAAAGGTTAAGGTTATATGCAAAAACATGAAACAAACCATGTTAATCTGAAACATGCTGCCATTGATTCAGCAAATATAAACTGTGATTTTAATATAAAGCAAAGTCATGGCCTCATGTGTAATACAATGACAGGGCAGACATTCCTGGGAGAATAGGTTGGGTTGAATTTCTAGCAACCTTTTATTAAATGGTTTTCTGTTACATTTACATTCAGCATTGAGGAATTACTGTAATTTATTATGTAGCACTCACCCCCAAAGGAGCCGCCAGAATAACACGACCCATTACCAGCCTGTCTAGGGATTTTAGCAACCAATTGCCCCTATAGCGTTAACCGCCCTCTTCTAGTGACCAACAGAGCTGATATCCAGGCCAAAAGTATGAAGCTGAAAGAACTTTATTAACATATTAATTTTGGGAGAGAGGGTATAGGGGCCTAGACATCTAGGGTGAAACAGACTCCAGACTCACCAGTCCCTGTTAGTACTCTAATGTGGATCAACAGGAACACCATTTGGCACTGGGTATTTGAGAAACTCTGAAAGGTGTGTGTGTGAGATCTTCAATAGGAGAATATACCAGACTTGCTCCTGGGGTCCATTCCAATCCAGGCACCTCCAGCAGACCATCATCTTCCCTGGTTCTCCTCCTCAGTCAGTAACAAAGGACTCCTCCGGGCTTGAGGCCTAACAAAGCATTTCCGACACTCAAGCATTCTCACGCCCAGGTCTAGGCCTGGGCGCAGGCTGGACAGCACCCAGCCCTGACTGGACACTGGGCTATCCCAAAACTGGGCTGAGCACATGGCAACTCATGAGTTGAGTAATCTTCTTAGCAACCTGGGATTCTCTGGCCCCCATGTGACCCAAACAGATGCCGCCTGAGGAAACAGCCTCAGGCTGCCTGATTATAGGGACAGCCCTGATAAGGGTTCTCAGATCAACAGATTAGAGACAAAAGGAAGTGATTAATGTACTACAGCAATACCTAGATGAAACATTGAAAAGTTGTACAGGTAGACTGTGTGCCTTGTATGCATCCCAAAACTTGATTTTCAGTTTTCATTAAAATAATTCTGTAATGTAACCTCCCAAACAAAATAGTCACATATGAAATAAAAACAATCAATGTAGCCAGTATACAGTATAGTCAACCCCAGTTGTCAGATTTCCATCTCACAGCAAAAGGAACCTGTTTGGGCAAACTGGCTGATTCACAGTTCATGCTTACTAGTTCAGTTAGGCAATCCTAAAAATGACTTAACAGTTCACTTTCTAATGCATTGGTGTAGCATGACTCCACCGTTCTCAGAAAGAAACTCATCCACGGTATGACATCACATAGAACCTAAAAAGCAAGTGAGCTGTTTTTGTATTAAGACAGTGACATTGGGGTAATTGAGATTTCCTCGGCTATAAGATGCTGTTGGATAAAGCTGCATCATGATCCACAGCTGTAGTCCAGCAGCCATGATAAGGAACAAATTATGACAATGCTGTGGGTAAACATTAAAAGAGAACTATGGGGTAAGTGTTTTTCCCTATAGTTCTCCTAAGGGTCACGGGAGGACATATACTAGCGTCCTCCTGTGAGCCAAAGCTCAGTATATCGCAAGCTACACCTCGCGATATACTAAGACTGCCGCAGCCGGGACGGATCCCCAACATTACTGTTGAGATCCAACCAGCTGCGTGAGTGACAGCGGGCTCTGCCTATCTAGAGGCAGAGCCAGCTGTACCTGCCCCTCCCCATCCGTTCTGCCAGTCAGCGCTTAGTTCTCCTTTAAAGATATCCCATCACATCTCAGAATTACGTATCTCTTCTTGCAACTGCAGTGGGTGCTGAAATGGCCCGTGGATGGTGCTGCAAAAACAATAGAGGTAATGAGGTCACACGCATATCGGAGTCCATCCATGATTGATGTTGGACAAACATGCTATTACAAAAGATCGCAAAAATTCAGAACCAGTGTGGTCCCTTCAGCAGACCAAACAATATGACGAACGTTGTTTTGCTTGATGAAGGGACTACAGTGGTTCCTTCATGTAAGGAGGGAACCAGTGTGACTTCATTACCTCTATTGCTGTGGATAATTCCACTGCCACTGTACAGACCTGTTACCTTTTCCCAGGAAATAACTCTATGTAATTGTATGGAAAGATCAACAGGTGCATAGCTCCCAGCTGTCCCTGAATTTAAGGGACCTTTCCTCTTTCGGAACCAAATCCTTCTGCCCCTCTTTCCTTCTTAGATGTCCCTCTTTGTGTCTTTATGTATGCACCTCTGTAAAAATGTAATATTTAAGTACCAAAACTTTTATACTGCCGTTTCATCCCACCTCTGAATTATTGTATTCAACATTTTAAAAAGATAGCATAAAGGAAAAGTAATAACAGAAAAAAAGGACTTGTGGGTTCAACCAATCATTTTTTTTTACATGTTAATTCTTTGTGGTCCACGTAACTGGGGGCTTGGCAGGTGTCCTTTGCCTACATACTTTGCACTCAAATGTGTCCCTCTTTCTCAATTTAGAAAGTTGTGAGGTATGACGATATGAATACAGAGATACATGGGAAATGCTACTATAAGGTTTCACTTAAAAAGATAGAGAAACACACAGCTATTGTTTGGGGGAAGCAATATTTTTTTAAAATATATTCTTGTCTAAGGATTAGCGTAAGATAATACCATGTGTGTCATGACTTTCATAACTCGCTCTGTTGTTAAATTTCCACACTTACGCTTGGAGCAGCCACCTATCAATCTTTTACAAGAAATCACTAGACACGTGGCTGATGGCTGCCTCTGTAGCAGACATACGTGTTTTACCCTTTCTTTTAAGTTTGAAATTGATGGAGATTCCTTACCAAGAATGTAAAGCAGATGTAAGAGAGTGTGTCTTTTGTTTGACACATCTTTCAGCATACAGCAACATGTTCAAAGACACTTTTGCCTCTATTGATGTCTCAGAGAGTCTGATAGAGACTTTGGATGGGCTTAAAGAGTGGAGCAGAAAAAGCAGGTTGTCTGTAAACTCTTTCCATCTGGACATTTTGCATCCATATGGGCCTGGAATATACAGTCCTTACAGCAGCAAAATTAAAATGAAGGAGAAGCACCTTGGGAGGCTTAAAGCTGATCTCTTAGTAACTTTACAAGTCTACAAGAATACATTCTTGACATATAACAAAATATAGTATAAATTTCAAAAACAATCTGTATCTTTTATCATTGAAAAGCAGTTCTTGAGCTCCAGACCCTGCCTAAGCATGGGAGAAAAATAATGTCTGTAGGCAGGAGGTAGCATTTCCTGGGCGATACACTGACACAATAATTAGCATGCATGTCATAAAAAAGAAGAAACATTCTCAAATGTTGAACACTCATGAGCAAAGCTTTACCACTTCCAGGTGTTGCTTGAAGCTACCCTTCTCCCACACATTCCTAGTGGCCCATCACTATGATGGACTGCCTCGCTGGCGAATGGGAAGGTGTTGGAGGTGGAAGAGGACATGCAAGCTTCGTTGTGCCAGAGCAGTGCCCATCAGAAGGGCTTGTGATATGTAACATTTTATGTTTTCACCACACAACATGATATGGAGGAAATTTTCCAATTGGTACTTTTGCTCTGGTGCAGGATGTTCAGGGGGTAAACGAATAGTCCAGCTTTTGCAAAAAATAAATAAATATATATATATAATAATAAATGCTTGCAGATTATTAAATGACAATATGTGCATTTATTATGTTTTTGCATTTGAGTCTGCAAAGCATTGCAACCACAATAAGTGGATTGTCGGTGCAATGCTCTGGCTCCTGCAGACCCACTTACACTGATCCCTTGAACACTGTCCGTGTTACGGACTTTCAGCTAAGGGATGGGAGAAAGTAGGAATGGACTTTAAGTATGGTGACATTGCCGCACTTGTATTCCATTAAGACCTGCAATTCTCTCAGTGGCAGATAGCACTTGTAGTGTCTCCATTCACAGATCATATTATATGGCTTTAATATGAAGCATGAATGAATATGGGTGTTACATGAAACATGGTCCAAAAAGTAAAGTTAGCCTTTAATGCAACTCACTTTGTAGATATTTCCTTTAACTTTTTCCTCTTCAACAGGACAGAGACAGCAGAAAATGTAATGCAGCTAGGGGTTATAACCCAACCCAAAGGAAAAATAAAGTTTTTTAGGGCCCGTTCACCTGTTCTTGCAGTAAAATGTAATTATTTTAATGAAGTTGAGTGCATAGTATTAATAGTAATATTAGAAATCCTATCAATTATTATGTGGCTAGTTATAATTTATGTAGTGCTCTATAGGACAGACGGTAAAATTTTTGGGCCCATTTAAATGCATTCAGACATCCCAACCTGCAAAACCTTATTTCAGGGAGGTTCCCGTCTCATTTCAGGGAGGTGCCCTTTCTGTTTTTTTTGGGTTGTTTTTTTTTACAGCGGCAGTCGTCAGAATATAAAAGAAATAATAATGATATATATATATACACACACACACACACACATACATACATACATACATACATACATACATACATACATACATACATACACACACGCACACATACACGCACACATACATACACACATACACACACACACACAGAGTAAAATAAAATCCATATACCAATAATACAATAATATTATATATTTATTTATATATACATCAGATTTGTGAATTGATGTTCAAGTATCTGTCAGTGTAAAGGTCACAATTTATTAGACAGCCCAAGACCTTTTTAAAAAAACGCTGAGGAGTAAAGTCCCTGATACACAGTTGACTAGTTGCTATGGGCAGCAAATGAAATAAATGTTCTCTATAACTAGACAACCAGGACATATCATTAATTCTATATTATCCACAAAGGGTTAACAGCACTCTCTCAACCCTGCAGCAGGGCCTGTACCTGCTCTCAATAGTAGTCTATGTCTGCCCTCTCTGTGCAGCAAGTAGCTTCTTCCATCTGAGAGCCAAGCCTCCTTCTGAGGCTACTCTAGAGATCACATGACCTTCCTCCAGGAGGCAAGCCTCACTCTGAAACTTTACCCACTGATTTCTTACTGGAAATATTTACTCAGAGTAAACCTTTCAGGGAGAAAATGCCTCTCTCGCGGACATCAGGGAGCTGCTGTCCAAAAGAGGGAGACTCCCTGAACATCAGGGAGACTTGAGATCCCTGTGGATTGCATACATCATGTGCATTAAAAACATATAAAAATGCACATAAACAGCATGTGCATGTGAGTGAAAGGGCCCTAAGTGTATACCTTTAGAACCAGCTGCCTATGGCATCCTAAGCCTTGGCTACCTTGCTACCCAGCTTTGAAAACCTCAATTTTGTCCACCCCTACTGAGTTGTTAGATAAAGAGATGTAGAATCTATGATAAGCATGCTAGGTACAAGCAGGGGTGAGAATGCAGCTACAATGGAGGTCATGTCACACTAGCAACTCTGTAGCAGAGATGTGTAGTATCTACAGATCCCTCTGCTTGCTTTTTCTGGCGATTCACATTTGGCTGCAGAGTTACTGCTGTATCTGACTATAATGCTTATCTAGGCAGCTACAAATCCCTGGTGTTTCCATGATCGCTAGCAGCTGCATTGGATAACATAAGTAGCTACTGATGCTGGTAATTCTGTAGTTCAATAGATGACAAAGATGACCTAAGTGCCCTTGAAACATGCGTTGGTGATTGCAATTTGCAGTAAAAGGGCTATATCTTATATGGCCTGCTGGCCTTTCTTTATGTGGGGTCTCGAGCAGCATCATTGCTGACTGTATGCCATGGAAAATGGGAGGTGAGAGGTTTGTGCGTGAGATGGACACATCTTTCTTCTGCAGCTGCTACAAATCATTACAACAAAATCACTAGTGTGACAATAGCCTGAGGTCCAACACACAAAGGCAGCACAGCACAAGATGCTTGTGTTGTAGCTCACCGCAGCACACAGATGTGCGTTGATTGCGAAACTAATAGTGCATGTGAGGTAGGGACCAAAGGAACCACAACCCATAGGATGGGACCAGGCATCCGACACACTTCCAAATCTGCTATTTACTGAAAATGTTGCTATTGTCCATTTCTCTTGAACAAAGAAAAATTGGGATTTGCTGCCCACTGGAGAGGTGAGTAAGTACAACCCCAATTCCAAAAAAGTTGGGACGCTTTGTAAAATCTGAAAACAGACGGCAATGATTTGCAGATCTCATAAACCCATCTGTTATTCACAATAGAAAATAGAAAACATATCAAATGTTGACATTTACCATTTTAAGATAAAAACATTTAATTTTAAAATTGATGACAGCAACACATCTCAAAAAAGTTGGGACGCTTTGTAAAATCTGAAAACAGACGGCAATGATTTGCAGATCTCATAAACCCATCTGTTATTCACAATAGAAAATAGAAAACATATCAAATGTTGACATTTACCATTTTAAGATAAAAACATTTAATTTTAAAATTGATGACAGCAACACATCTCAAAAAAGTTGGGACTGGGTCATGTTTACCACAGTGTAGCATCCCCTATTCTTTTAACAACATTCTGTAAACGTCTGGGAAGTGAGGATTCTGGGACTGTTGTCCAATTCTTGCCTAATATAGGATTCTAGCAACTCAACAGTCCTGGGTTTTCTTTGTCGTATTTTTAGTTTCAAGATGTGCCAACTATTTTCAATTGATGAAAGGTCTGGACTGCAGGCAGGCCAGTTAAGCACCTGGACTCTTCTACTACTAAGCCATGCTGTTGTCATACATGCAGTATGCGGTTTAGCGTTGTCCTGCTGAAATATGCAAGGCCTTCCCTGAAAAAGACGTTGTCTGGATGGGAGCATATGCTGCTCTAAAACCTGGATATTTTTGTTCAGCATTGATGGTGCCTTTCTAGATGTGCAAGCTGCCCATTCCATATACACTAATGCACCCCATACCATCAGAGATGCAGGTTTTTGAACCGAGCACTGATAACAAGCTGGAAGGTCCCTCCATTCTTTAGTCCGGAGGACACCGCACCCATGGTTGCCAAAAGGAATGTCAAATTTCAATTCGTCTGACCACAGAACAGTTTTCCACTTTGCGACAGACCATTAAGTGAGCTTTGGCCCAGAGAAGACGGCTGTGTTTCTGGATCATGTTCAGACATGGCTTCTTCTTTGCATGATAGATCTTTAACTTGCAATTTTGGATGGCATGGCAAACTGTGTTCACAGACAGTAATTTTTGGAAGAATTCCTGAGCCTATGCAGTGATGTCCATCACCGAATCATGCCTGTTTTCAATGCAGTGCCATCTGAGGGCCCGGAGATCACGGGCATCCAATGTTGCGTTTCTGCCTTGTCCGGTGCGCACAGAAATTTCTCCAGATTCTCTGAATCTTTTGATGATATTATGTACTGTAGATGATGATATATTTAACATCTTTGCAATATTATGTGGAGGAACATTATTCTGACATTGTTCTACAATTTTTAGACGCAGCTTTTTTACAGATTGGTGAACCTCTGACCATCTTTACTTCTGAGACACTCTGACTCTCTGAGATGCACTTTTTATACCCACTCATGTTACTGATCTGTTGTCAATGAACCTAATTAGTTGCAAAATGTTCTTTCAGCTCTTTCTTGTTAGTACCACTTACTTTGCCAGCTTTTTGTTGCATTGTCCCAACTTTTTTGAAACATGTTGCTGCCATCAATTTCAAAATTACCTAATTTTTTTCCCCTTAAATGGTCCATTTTCCCATTTTAAACATTTGATATGTTTTCTATTTTTCATTGTGAATACAATATTGTTTTATGAGACTTGCAAATCATTGTATCCTGTTTTTAGTTAGATTTTACACAGCATCCCAACTCTTTTGGAATTGGGGATGTAGTAAAGTATATGTACACTGTAAAACAAAGAGCACTTATCCTTATGGCCTTTAGCAGACCTAATCCCCCCCCCCCCCACTGCACAAATATGTATTTAACTAATTCCACTGAGTGCAGCCTTTGCTGTTTGTTTCCATCCTGCTTAGAAAGTTTCCCACTCCTTCGCCCCCTCGCCTTTGTAGTCAGGGTCATTCCTTAAATTTTTGCCACCTGAGGGTGGGGGAGATGTTTGCATCACACGTTACTGGGGGGGGGGGGGATGTTTCAACAACCGTTCTCGTGGGGGGGGTGGGGGGTGTTGGCAGCACCAGTCACTGGTTGCGAGGAGCTGGGCGGGACACCAGCCAGAGCACCCCACTCAGCTCCTGGCAATCAGTGATGTCAGTGGGCTCCTAGCAACCTGGGACACTCTGGCCGAAAAGGGGATGGCAGGTACACCTGCAATTACCCCGCCCCCTCATGTGACTCAATGAAATGGCGCCTGCCTCATTATAGGGATGGCGCCATGTAAAAAAGCAATGGAGGCTGGGCTCATTGACACTTGAATTCATCTGTGCAGGGGGAAGGGGGAGATTAGTTAGATGAGCTTAAAGCGGATAAATGCACTTTAACGTGCACTTATTCTTTCTCAAGCAAGGATAAATAGAGTGACAATCAGGATACATAGCACAATTTATATTCAAAACAAACACATGCAATTTGTCATTCATCCATAGCATATCAAACAGTAGTGAATGAGCGGTACAGCAATGGGTAAAACCTTGTCTATATAAAATTAAGACTACAGTAACATCCAGTGTATGTAAGCTGTACAGTGTATATCTGCTTCATGCATGATCCAATGCCTTGTTTGTGACATTTGCACGTGTTCTTTTATTTGGAAAGTTTTTTTTTTCCATGACCCATTTAGGATTAACATACGGTATACAGATGTAGCCTGTATGGCGACAACTGGTACATGCACCATCTGGTGGGTTTTTGTTCTTTATCATAGAGAATCACAAACGTATGTGTGTTGGGGCTTGTGGAACACTTGTTTCAGATATTATGGTACAGGATATTTGTAACTGATACCGTACATATGTTAGAACCTAAAGCCAATCAAAAGCCAAATATCATAGGAATAAACTGTCTGTGTAACATGATCAAGGGAACCTTGCAGGTCGACTGCACAGCATGGTGGAGACTGACAGTGTTATCAATAAGGACATGAATGTAATAAAACCTATTTCTGTGATATTATGATGAATTCTGGGGCACAAAGCTATTGTTCAGTATAGATGGGTCAATTTTCTTGATAGATGTCACTTAAACTCATGAGTTAAACCTTAAAAATACATTTAAGTACCTTAACCATTAACAAAAATGTATCTTATTACAAAAATGTATCTTATCACTGTAGATCATCAAATCATCTCTGAATTGGTGCTGACACTGTCCTTCCTTCTGGAGGGGGGATACTTTTGTTCCCCATGGTCCCTGTGTGATGTAGAGTAGCCACTACTCCAAGCTCGCTCCAGTGATGGACTGCAATCTCAATACAAATTAGTAAACTAAACGTGAGATTGTAGTCCATCACAGGAGTGAGCTTGGAGCGGTGACTACTTTACAACACACACGGGGACCATGGGGAACAAAAGTAGCCACCCTCCAGAAGGAAGGACGGTGTCAGCACCAATTCAGAGATGATTGGAGGATCTACAGCCGAGTAATACACAAATAAGATCTTTTTTTTGTTAATAGTTAAGATACTTGAATGTATTTGTAAGATTTAACTCCTGAGTTTAGTGTCACTTTAACTCAAAACAAGTATTCGGATCAGTAGAGACAAAAGTACAGTAAAATCAAAAGCGCTTACCTGCATTCTTGCTCTGGGTCAGTGACTTTATGTACTGAAGCCATTGGATCTGCATGATAGCCAGGGACCTAGCTTTTAGTGAAAAGCCTCTATTCATTTAGTTAACCAGTCCCTACCCAGATAGCAAGGATAACTTGCCACAAACCTGTGGCAGGGTTAAATTGTAATTCTTGTTAACTTGCTGCACACATTCCTGGCAAGTTGTAGACTCCAGGAACACTCGCAGCACAAGTTCTAGTTGACACTTTTTTAATTTGTAGCAAATTTGCTTGGCAAGTCTACAGCAAGCGTCCTGCAGGTCTTAGCAAGAGCTCTGCAAGTGTACAGCACTTTTGCAAAGCAAGTTGATCTGGAGACTTGCGATGCAGACTTGATGTAATTGTGCAACAAAATTGTGAAGCTTGGCAAGTCTAGCAATATTTTAGCAAGTCATTTTCAAACTTGCAGCTCAATTGCTTGCTAACTGGGTACATGTTACCTATTGCATGAAACACATCTATAGAAATTCTATTTCATTAACCACTTCCGGGCCGGCCGTAGTAAAAAAACGGCCGGCCCGGAGCTCTCTAGATCTGAGCGGGCGTCTTTAGACGTCCGCTCAGACACGCCCCCAGCGGCGCGCGCGAGCGGGAAACGGCCGAAATTTAAAAACAGGCAGCGGTGCCTGTTACCATACAAGCGATCCGCTGGCTGTAGAGCCGGCAGATCGCGTGTATGGGGTGCCAATCACTGTTAGACAGTGGCCAGTGGTGCATGTTGGGGGTGGAGATAGATACTTGGGATGGACCATGTGAGCTTTCTCTTCCTCCTCCAGGCCCTGCCTGTGGGGAGGCTGCTATGGATTATCTGAAATGGCTGGGCCTAAAGCCTGGGGACTAGATGTGTGATTACACTGGAGCCTTATGGTTGGAGGCCCAGTGGTTACAGCAGATGACAAGGATGGACATGACTAGTAACCTCTACCTCAAGTATTGTTGTGCCAGGTATTCTACCTGCTGTGCAGATGGAGTCTACATCTGCCTGGATGATCCTAACCCTCCACCTCTCTCCCTGAAGTTCTAAAATAAAGTTCTAAGCATCATATCTACAGTCTGGACATCACTTCAATCGATCACCATAAAGAGCGGTAAGTGCTAATGGGCAAAAGCGAGTAAAATTACCCCTAGACATCAAGATTTCGGAGTTGTGGTAACTCATAGTAACCGACCCTAAATCTCAAGGTGTGCTGTAGATCCCTTACAGAGGTTACTCACAGAAGAAATACAGGGAGACACGTTAGTGCTTTTACTGTAGATCACCCCTTAGGAGCCAACAGTAGTGTTATCCTGCACTAGGATATCGCTGACGTGATTAGCGGGGACGCTACACACGCTAGATGAAACACTAAACCAAACACATGCTAATGTGCTTGAAACGCTATGCACTGGTTTTGTGCCAATCTGAAGGCCACACGAAGTTTGGAGGTCTGTAGCTATTGACTCTGCAGTCAGTTGGCGACTTCTGCGCACTGTGCGCTTCAGCACAGTTATTCTACGTGGCCTACCACTTCGTGGCTGAGTTGCTGTTGTTCCCAGTTGCTTGCACTTTGTTATAATACCACTAACAGGTGACCGTGGAATATTTAGTAGCAAGGACATTTCAAGGATGGACTTATTGCACAGGTGGCCACTTATCACAGTACCACGCATGTATTCACTGAGCTCCTGAGAGCGAGCCATTCTTTCACAAATGTTTGTAGAATAGTCTGCATGCCTAGGTGCTTCACTTTATACACCTGGGCAATGAAGTTGATTGGAACACCTGAATCCAATGATTTGGAGGGGTGTCCCAATACTTTTGGCAATATAGTGTATGTTGTGTAGTGTAGTAACAATACTGCTTGTCAAACATTATTCCTAGACTCCTGTAGTGAATAGCCCGTACAGCAGCCCTTCAGTTCTACTGAACCCAAGGAGTACTGGGGCCAAAGCTAGCCAAAGGATCAGCCGAAGCTACGGCTAGATCCTTCGGCAGCTTTGTGAATAGACCCCTTAATGTCACTTTTCTGCAACAAATTTTAGTTCGTAATATCATGTAACTCTTCTGAAATTAATGGAAATTTCTGATTGGGACCTGAATCCTGAAAAACGAAATAATGAAAAATGCAAACCGAACTGAAAGAAATATTTTGGGGTGGCTTACATGTCTAGAATTCAGTGGAGATAGCTTTCTTTTTTACAATATGCTCACTGTGCCCTGCATCCTTTTAAGATTTCTAGTTAGTTACATCTTTAATCACTCAAAAGAAACCGAATGCTCACTAGTCTTTATATTTGTTCATATATTTATTATTCTTTATTATTTTTTAATTAATTCACAATAAACGATGCAAGAAGCAAGAATATTCTCACTGTGTCACAGACTTACTCGGCGTGTCCCCGCGCTCCAGCGAAGGGTCGTCTCGTGCGTGACGTCACGGCGGCTCCTCCCACGGGGCGCGGCTACCAGGGTAAAAGGTCAGCTGGTTCGTCGCTCGGGGTTCTCTCGTTGTGGAGAGTCGAGTGACGAACAGAGAACCCACAGGCTGCCCGTGGATTATCAACACAGATTACTGCCCAGAACCACTAACTGGCGAATTGAGACTGCTACCCCGCTGTGAGCCCAGAACAATTCAGAGCACACAACCGCAAGTATTCTGGAAGTCTTTGCAAAACTTGCTGAACCTGCTACATGTTTTAGTGCTTGCTTGCATGTTGCTTATGTGTTGCTATCTCACACACACCCCCAGTAAGCGTTCCCAGCTGATCCGGATTGCATCTCCTTCAGTTGGCTATACCTGCTAAGAGACGTAGGACTGACACAACCTCTAAAACTGCCATATTAACCCATGAAGGGTTGTGATAGTGCTAAAGTCTGTTGTCTGCTGATGAGTCTAATATTGGAGAGGATTAGATCTGTCCACATATTGCCCCCATGCTTGCTACCTGCTGATAAAACTGCATAGTAGTGCATCTAATTGTCTGTTGCTGAATAACCTGCTATTTAGCTCCCCATTGGCTCTGCCTACATATCCTATATATACATCTGCTCTGTTTGCTAGAGATTAACCCATAGCTACTTTTACTGCTTGTCTCCCCATTTGATACTCCGGAAGCTGGTACCGCTTGCCGCATATGGGTGTGGGGTAAGGGGTACTACCTTTATATCATCCTAGCCGATTCATCACTCCAGCCTAACAGGAAGTATATGATGAGTGCGGTCTCCCTCTAGCAGTTAATGTAACTGGGAGTCGCTCACTAAACTTCCTTATGCAACAAAGACCCCATCAGTTCCGCAGCTGTGATCCAGTTAGATACTTAGCACTGGTCCAGCCTTGACACACTGCTCAGGAAACCTCTGTTTGTGAGCCAAGTTCAGGAGAATGGTGCAATAAGTCCTAGGACTGCTATAATATGCTGGAGGGCAAGCAGATGCTTCACTGCAAATTACTTTTAGTATAGAAAATTGGTAGTGTTGCCACATTTGAGGTAAGTAGACAATAAACAGAAATTACATCAGGGGACACATCACTAAAGTGGATCTAACCCATGTAGAAGTAGAAATAAATAAGCAAACCAGGCAAGTTATTTTGCTCAAGTGCCCCTATCCCAATATTGAATGTTTAGTATTGAATGGACTAGCAGTAGATAGGGAAATATCTCTCTGAGAACAATGGAAGGGGAAACATCTGCTCATGTTCAACTTTTATGGTGGAAAGAATACAATGCAGTGCTCTTGAAGCAATTGACTGTCTTTGAGACTAAAATATAACCAAGGAAAGGTGTATAAGAAAAGGTCAATGATTATAAGGGCATGTGCATATTGGACTTGTATAATTTTTAATGTCTCTTTTAACCCTAACAATCAACTTTTGAGCTGAGTTGCTCCTTTTTTGTATTTCTTAAACACATAATTGACAATGTGCTAGTCTATTGTTATATTTGTTTGCTACAGTAGATACATTATGGTAAGCGATTGTTGCCACACTAGTACAGGAATTTCTGAATTGAGAAAGCTGGTGGGATGTCCAGTGAAACATCTTCAAGAAAAATACAGCAAGTCCAGTTGCCTTATTTTTTACAGATACACTAGCACAGGAAGTATGTTATTGGCAGGATCACAAGTAAAAGTAAAGGGTAAAATACCTGAAAAAAGAGAAAACTAATGTAATTTTAATATAAAAAAAATGTGTGTTTTAGTCAATAGACCAATTTGTTGCACATAGGTCAACAAATGTAATAAGGGGGTTGGAGGACCCCAGATATGAGGAACATTTACAAAGATTACATTTATTCATTATAGAGAAGAGGCACATAAGAAGTGATACGATCTCAATGTACAAATAAACAAACAATTTACTCTAAGGAAGTATTCTCCAGGAAGTAGTATTACCTTCAAATTCAATATTCAATAGGAGGATCCAGGGATTTTTTAAATCATAATTATGGGTAAAACACAAACTCACACACACAAAGATTGAACTGGATGGACCTGTGTCTTTTATCAACCTCAATAACTATGTAATTTTAGCATGTGTGCAAAAAAATGGCTAGAGATAGGGGTAAGGATAGTTTTTAATGCAAAAGGTTAAAAAAAAATACATATAAAACTTTTTTAAAGTAAAGATATAAAGTTCTATTGTGCTTTGCCCCATCATGGTTCACAAAAGAATAAACGGTTTAAAATATGAAGTAATATTACACATGTTCAGCACAGATGTCACAGATGTCACTCTGATCTGTGACAGAATGCAGCATTGGGACGTTTCCAATGTTAGAACAATTTAAAAGGCATGATCATTACATCTTTAAAGGGGATAATCCTTGGATAGCAAGTCTGAACTGCTTTAAGATGGGATAATCTAACCCAAGAGAAAAAATTATAATGGCAACTTCTCACTGCAGTTCACTCATGATGATATAGCGGCTTATAAAACCAGACATTTTGGCAACTGAATTTTTGTGCCAATAGCTAGAACTGCATGTATTATTTCTCTGCACATTCATCATACCTAAAAATATCAATTGATTCCACCTGAGAAACTAATTTACCTCACCTGAAACACTTATGACTTGTGCACATCACAAACACAGTTGAGATGTTTAAGGTAGCCAGTATAAAAAGTCATGAACTGTATTGCTTTCCATGGTGCTAGTTTTCACATCTGTGTGCAGGGTGGGCGTGCGCTGGCAAAGAAGAATCTGACAAGAAAAAGGTCCCTGCAATACAAGTAACAAAACAACACAGCATGCTGCAAACACGCATGTTCACATATGTCAGCATGTAGAAGATATGAATATAATATAACTAGCTTTCAGTTAATGTGCACATGGAAGGGATTTCTCCATTGCTATATATGCTCAAAGATGGAGGCTCTCATAGATTAGACTGTTTTGTGGAAAGCCATTTGGGCTCATAAATTATAGTTAGGACCACTGTACACAGAGGGGCCCTGATGAGGCAGTGTGGCTTCCACATATTTTGCAAAGGTTCTGCAACTAAAGCTTCTGTTTTTAACACAAGTTGTGAGACTGTGTAAGTTTTTTTTTTTTTTTGAAGGCTAGCTGGTAAGTGTGCTGGGAAATGTTTGTGTTTGTTTCATGTACAATGCAGGCCTTGGTTACGTCAGAAAGCCTGCAACTAGTGGGGAGGCCAGGGAAGTGGATTCTAGAGACCAGTCACACAGAATGGAGGGAGCTTGCTGGAGTGAGGAATAAGGTAATTATTACAGCTTATTGTTCTATCCTTAGGCTTAACAAGCAAACCCTTGCAGTGCAGGGATGCCCCAGTGTACGAGTAATTTTACTCTGCTGTGCGAAGTGGGACTTTAACCATAAGTGTAGAAAAGCTTTGGGCTTGTATAAATGGAGTCAGTTTGACATAAGTGTATGATGTTTTCATGAATTAATTGACATGTGCGTTTGACCATCAGTTGACCTCCTTCAGACCTGCATTTGACCTGCTACAAGTCGGTTTTGTTTTTCCATACAAATATATGGGAATGCAAAACATGTTTGATGCGAACAAATTTCCATCACCACAGACCCTCATTCAGTCACGGCAATAACTATTATATTATCAAAGTCTGATATACTTATTTTGTAGTTCTATCTATATAAGGTCACAGCCATATTTGCTCATAAAATATAGAGACTTATTGTTTTTGCAGTGTAATACAATGGGCCTGATTTAGTAAAGGAAATGCGCAAACTATATCACATTGATGTGCCTGAAAACCAAAGTAGGGTGCATGCTTAGTGGGGGGGGGGGGGGGGGTTAGAAATACGCGTGGGGCTTACAGTACACATGTGCATGTATGCGTGCTTTGGTCACAGCAAGCATACATGATTTTACACTGCTGCTTGCAAATGCATGTTATAATGATTAATGCTCAAACTTGGTCATACATTGATTGTTTTTTCCTGAATGAAAAAATAAATTCTTGATTCCAACATCCATACTAAACAGTGTGGATGAAGGAATCCCCCTGCTGGGCTATTGTATTCTGAAAGCAACATCTGTCAGAAAAAACAAACGGTGACTGCAGCTGAGATATTTCAAGCTGACTCCTTTGAAAAATGGACTTTTGTCAAATAGATGGGTGCCGACTGGGCCACACACTGGTTGAATTTTGGCTGAGGCAGGAGAACCCAGCTAAAATGAGTGTGTAGAAAAGCCTGTTGCCTGCAAGCCTGCTATAGAGAAGAACCCTTGCGCTCTGTGTGGAAACATTGATCTCTCTGCAGAGGTTAAGCACATCCCCTGCTGAGTCAAAGTTAGAGCTCTCTAATCAGCTGGGAACGTAGCCCTAGTTGATTGCAAAGCTGGGAGCATAGCCCTTGTTGAGTGCAACTAAAGGTTCATGTATGGCATCTAAACAAGTCTCAAATCCAGTTATTATGTGATGCACAAACCTCATAAAGTAAATTTAAAGTGACATTAAAGTCAAAAATGTTTTTCCCTCCCCCAATGTTAAAGTCAGCACTTACCTTAAATGATGTTTCTTAATCCGATCTTCTTCTTTCCTGTCCTTTTCATCTGTCCCTCTGGCGCTGCGACGGGTCTCCGATCCAGCACTGACTCCTCTGAGCTTGCTGGCACTTCCTGTCCCACGGTGTCTGCATGCGGGTGCAGGCGTCCATAGACTTACCTTGTGTCTCTCCGCTCGTCCCGGCCGAAAATGTGATCTGCGCATGCGCCCGCCCCAAGATGCTTTGCGGCCGCCCGAGATTTTTCAAATTTTCAAACGGGAGCGCGCGGGGAAGACACGGGTAAGTATTAACCCTTTTCAAAGCGTTTTATTTTTTTTACACTTTTTGCATATATCTACTGCTTGCTAGCACTAGATATATGCAAAAACACCTGGGGCTTTAATTATCCTTTAAAAATAACTTCCTTTTCTCTCCTACCTACTTTCTCTGACTGAGCCAAAACCTCTTTCATTTGTATCTCACACTCTCCCCCTCCCAAACACTGCAGTTCACAGTAGGAAAGTTTCAGCAACAGAGGTGTTCTGTCAATCCAGGAAGCAGTGGGCGGGACTAGATGTGGTCAGGTGATGATTGACAAGCTACAAGCTTATGAATCAGCAGTGACAATGCTGATAGCCACGCCTCCACAACATCTTGTCATCCTACTGTAGTGCAAGCAGACACAGCTTCATGAAAGGAATTCAGGAACAGTTCACCATTGTTGTCACCCCGGAATGTAGTAAAACATGTGAGAGGTTATAGCCCCAACCAGCTATAACCTCTCACATGTTTTACCTGTTTTACCTGTGGGTGAAACATGTGAGAGGTTGTAGCTGGTTAGGGGTGTGCAGTGCTGTTATTTGTTGCTTTACACACTTTTATTCACTGTTATACTGGATTTTCTGTGAATTTCAATAAAGTCTGAAGTATTGGCATTCTCTAGATAGTGCGGTCTGTTTGTATACTACAACATTCCATGGCGGAGACACACGTATTAGACCAGCACCTGGGGAGTCCTGATGGCATCTAAGGAATTGGAGCGGTGAGATTTTCTTTGGCTCTACATTGTTGTCACCCCATCATGGGAAGCAACATTAGGTTAACTTCACTAATCGGATCAACAGGTATTTGTGGGACTTTGCAGGGAAACTAGGATAAAACTGTAAGTGCAGATGTACTTATAATTAGGTGCCACAACACAAATATTCTAATATGAAGGCATAGTTTTACTTTAAAATGGAATTGTCGCAAAACTACTAAAATGATTATTAGTCTTCTAATAAGGATCAATAAATGAACAAATAAAGGTAACTAGACCTTATCCTTAAAAAATAGATTTTCCTCAATGTTCAATGATCAGAAGCCCTTGTTACTGAATCTCTGCAAGGCCCAGTTGTCACAATCAATGCTTGAAATGCATGCATGGCATGCTTTTATTGACGCTTACAGTATATGGAAAGGAGAGAGGGGTGCTCTTTCTTTTTTTGGTCTATTATCCCCTTCCATAATCTAAACCAACAGATTAAAGCTTGCGTGTGTATCATCAATGGCTCTAAGTATACTTACAAGCATGCATCCCTATGAAATTTGCAACCTCATTCATAAACCAAAGTTGAAAAGTTAATAGGTAGGCTTCAAAGAAACTCACATCCATACTGATAACCATCTGTTAATGGTCTGTAGACATGGCATGCAAATGGTAGTTTGTAGAACTGATCTCTTAATAAGATTTAAAACAAATCTATGTTGAAGAGAATTTGTCTTCAGTGATCCGGCTGAAAGAAATCTTAAACTAGTAATCTTACAAAGTAGAAAAGAAAAAAAACATACTAACAGTCAAATGTTTTTCAAATCTGGGCATGTTTATTTATTTACATAGCTACAATATATTCTGAAGAGGTTTACATAGTGCATAAAACCATTCACATGTGCCGTGGTTTATTATTATTTATATAACGCCAACAATTTGCACAACGCACATTCACATCAGTCCCTGCCCTTAAGGAGCTTACAATCTAAGGTCCCTATCGCACATGCATACATACAAGGGCCAGTTTAGGCAGGAGCCAATTAGCCTACCAGCATGTCTTTGGAGTGTGGGAAGAAACTGGATCACCTGCACAAGCACATGGAGAACATGCAAACTCCTTGTAGATAGTGACCTGTCCAGGATTCGAACCAGGGACTACGCCACTGTGCTGCCCAGGTTTAGTAAATGCTGCTACCTTCTCTAAACCAAACTTGTTACATTCCCCATTTTAGGCAACTGTCAAGTTAATTTAAAAAAACTGTAAGGCCCCATTCACATTAAGCGTATCGCAAATCGCGCGTTTGTCGCGCGATTTGCATTTTGCGCGATATCGCGTGGTTTGTCGCGCGACATCACGCAAATGGTTGCATTGAGCAAAGTAGAATCGGGCCGAAATCCGCTCCAAAAAGGGTCCTGTTGTAGCGACGCACGACCCGTGACAGCGACGAACAGAGCCCCATTGCCATGCATTGGAGAGCGATATTGCGCGGTAAATCTGATCTTAATTGGATTACCGTGCAATAAATCGCTCAGTGTGAATGGGGCCTAATTGTTACAAAGCTGGTACTGATTCAGAGACACTGCTATACAACTAGTAGACAACTCAGTGGAGTTTATTTCCTAAAGGTATAGAGAATATACACTTTAAAAAGTGAATGCACACTTACGGCATGATTTATAAGTCACCCGCCTAAACATACACTAGCTGAATGGGAACAGAAATTTCTAATGCGCGAATGGGATGGCCAATGGCCAAATGGGAATATGAATTTCCTATGCTCCTGGGCACCATTGAGTGGTCACAGTGTAGTGGGATTGGTATTTGGCTAGTGTATGTCAGGACATATGGTTTACAAATCCTCCCCATAAAGTTCAGTTTCAGCTTTATATTTTATATTTTAAAATTTAGTGGCCCGGCCACAGTAAAAATAAAAAAATGCAGCTCTTGAAGCAATGCCAACCTCCTCTCCAGTGAAGTTCTCTGTACAGACTACTTCCTTGCGCTGGACAAGAAGTGAAGAGGAAGAGGCATGTCTGGTCAGAAGACATCTGAAAAAAGGTAAGTAATTAAAACATACATATAGATGGGGGGGGGGGGGGGGGGGGTTTGGAATTTTAAAAAATAAATATGACTTTTACTTCACTAAGCTAAATGAGCATTCAGTTACTTCAGAATGTGACTGCTCACTTTGCAAAGGAATGTTAATTATAAAGGTGAAACTGTGTCTACATTAAATACCCAATCATGTGTGAGGGAATTTACAAAAACAGGATTTTTAATAGCGCATGATTAGGTATTCAAAGTAAACATAGCTTAACGTTATTCACTGATATTCACTTTGCAAATAACGTTTACTTTGCTAGGTAAACAAACTTTATTTACTGTAGTAAATCAACCCCAGGGTGTTTGTACAGACCTTGGTCTATTTGCACTTTCGGCCTTTTGCCTGGGTAAAAAAAATATTCAACTCTGGTGTTTGTATTTTCTCATGAATACATTTCAGTCAACTAACTATAGTAAAATGTAAATGTTCAAGAACAAAATAATTGTTACAAAACGGACTTAAAAAGCTGTTTAAATAAGTCAGAAGAGAATATTTCCTGCCAAATCAGAGAACTTAGCTTTTGGCAAGTGTCTCCAAGTTTGATTTGCCAGTGTTTATTTACATTTGTTAAGAGCTGAGAGAAAGCAGGTTAAGTGCTATGGATGACTTGGAAGAGTTGATCATTTATACCTGTGCTTCTCAACCTTTGTGAGACCAGGGTCCAGTTGTCAGGACCAGCTCTGGACGCACGCTGTTAGAACAAATAGTGACGAGTTGTTTCACCTTTAGCAGCTGCAGTTCCCATAAGGCAAGCATGCCTACCGGTACTTGGATACCCCAGGACTTAAACTATTTGCTCTGATCAGGTGATGCCACAGGCGGCCCCCAGGAACAAGGAGAAGTACTGACTGATGTCAAGGTACAAGGCAAACAGAAAGCAAAACACAAGACACGAACAGGAAACAAATACAAGAAGTACAGGATACAAGAAACAAGACATGTATAGGATTCAAGACAGGACTGGGATTCAGGATCAGGATACAGGCTTGTGTAGAAAGAGCAAAGGGAAGACAAGGCTGGAACTATCACAAGCCCATAGCCTTGGGCTTGTGATGCTTAAAAAGAGCACAACTAACCGAGGCTTTGAGGGGCGTGTAACCAGGCTGATTAGCCTGCAGCTGACTAGACTGTGGTAGGTGCCATTACAAGAGGTAACCACCAGATGGAACTGAGTGGTTGCGACAGGGATAAGAGCATTTGACATGCGCCTTACACAGGTACACTTTTGTTCCTCATGGTCCCTGTGTGTGTTGTAAAGTAGCCACCGCTCCAAGCTCACTCCTGTGATGGTCTACAAGCGCAAGACAAATTAGTAATCTGATCGCGAGATTGTAGTCCATCATGGGAGTGAGCTTGGAACAGTGGCTACTTTACAACACACAAGGACCATGGGGCACCGAAGTAGCCACCCTCCAGAAGGAAGGACAGTGTCAGCACCAATTCAGAGATGATTTGAGGATCTACAGCTGCGTGATGCACAAATAAGATACATTTTTGTTAATAGTTAAGATACTTGAATGCATTTTTAAGATTGAACTACTAGGTTTAATGTCACTTTAAATGTGGTGGCTGCATTCGTTTTCCTTTTAGGCTTTTTTCTTTATTGGTTTCACCAGGTGATCAAGCCAGTAAGTCTGTTATTTTTCAACTTCCTTTAACTGGCCAAGCTGTCAAGCAAAAGTAGCAGATCGAGGGCTAGACAAACCATTTAACACTGACAGGGGTGCTTACAGTGGCCAGCTTCTATCCATTTATGTTAAACATTTATTTCAAAAGGAGAACAAAACCGTTGCTGTAACTGCTTAAAAAGTGTTATCTGGAGTTCAAATTTAATTTATAAGATGAAGTCCATCTAAATCTGCAAGTCCATCTAATATTATCCTCACCACAGGGTGACAAAGCTGCTGTCCGTGGGTGGATCCATTATTCCTCCATACAGTGGAGCCACCCTAAAGGTGGCCATACACTGTACAACCATCGCAAGACCTTAGTCTTGCGATGGTTGTAAAGGGATTAAAAAAACGTACGATCTGCCCATCTTGGACGGGCAGATCGCACTCTCGATCATCGCAAGCCACGCCCCCTGAGGGGCGGGCTTGCGATGACTGTAATGAGGGGCGGGCTTACGCTGACTGCAAACGGGCAGTGTGCGTGTGCGCACACCGGCCCGTTCGGCAGTTGTCGAACCAGCAGGCCACCAACTCGCCGACAGGTTTTCAAACATGCTGGTTCGATGGAAGACGTGCGACCGTACAGTAGAAACGGTCGCACGCCTTCCATACACTTCACGATTCTCGTACGATCGTGGGATCGTGGGATTTCCCGCGATTCTCGTACGAGAATCGTGCAGTGTATGGGCACCTTAAGACAGGAAGTCTGTCACTGGCCAGATCACCAAGTGAAATAAAGGAAAAAACAGGCCTAAAAAAGAAAATGAATGCAGCCACCACATCTAAGACTCAGTAAGCTGCAATGTATACATTTTTTATTTTTGGGTTTAGATATGCTGTAAGTCAGACAATCAGCATGATCATTTCAGAAGTAGGTCAGCAATGATAGCCTCTGTATGTCTCTCTGGGTTCCTTTAAACAGTTCCAGCTTGTAGATTACAGTGGAATCCCCCCGTTCAGTTTAACATTACCATATTATTTTGTCTCAAGGCTGGAAAAATTACACAAATTTGCAAAGCAAATTCTGATTGAAAGGGCCCAGTAAGTGTCAGCACACCAGCTGCCTAAAAGACGGAGAGGCAGAATGGAAATATCCAGCAAGTCTCCTTGAATCCTATTGTTCTTGACAAACCCTTGTGGAAAACAGAATGGTTGATTAACACAGCATGCAAGTTTTCAGTGGAAAATGAATAATTTTAACTCTGAATAACTGAAAGGCTTTCTTCATTTCCCCAGTTGCTACAGTGAGTGATCCTTTCACTTGATCTCAATATAGTCTAGCATTCCACATTCATTCTTTTCACCAGAAGGACAGTGACAGAGGAACATTATTATCTGTTTTTTGGACAACACAATATCGTCTTACTAATGACATGGATGTTGGACCCACCACATGTTCCATGATGGTGGAAATAGGTTTAATGTTTCCCAGTGCAGCTTTAAAAAAGGATTTATCATCCAAAGTCTTCCTTTATCAAGAGGATATACCAGTAATGAATTACTCTGAACCACTCCAACTAATATTGCAAAACATCATGAGTCTTGTGACATGCATTGTGAGAATGCTATTTTACTTTATAATACATGCTAATAATAGGGGTCCCTTTATAGAACTATATTCAGAATGTGCGTAGCTTGGGTAAAAGTTTTGTGAATCTTGGGTGAAAACATTTAAATAAGATACAATATGTCACCAGCTCACCGGAGTAAAGTGTCCAATAATGTCTTTATTGATGCAAGTACATCATGTCACAAAAAAGGGAATGTTTCACTGCCACCCTGCGTCCCTTCATCAGGCTCAATACGAAGTTTTTGGACACTTTACTTTGGTGTGCTGGTGACATATTGTATCTTCTTGGATTTGAACGGCGCTATCCACAGTCAATTCAGCACACATCTCTAATGGGCATACTGGTCAGGAGTGGTGGGATATCCATTGAACATTTATAAATAGACCCCACAGTGTATGTCCAACCTTCACTTTTTGTTTGTTGGAACTGTTGTCATCGTGACAGTGGTACCTGGTATCCAAAGTTAGATCTCTCTTACGGGGCCCCAGATGGCAGTAACAACCAAACAGGTGTTCTAATCCCTCCCCACGCTATTCAATACTGTTTTGTCTTTTTCATATTAAAAATCTATCTGGCAGGTTGTATAGTACTGGATTGCACCTGCGGTGTCAATAGACTGCACTGGAATGCCTGACTATGTCCGCGCCTCGCAGCTTCGTTTTGGACTGTCTCTGGCTCCGGCTATGTCCGGTGTCCTGCCCAGGTCACTGATGTCACTGGTTGCCAGGAGCTGGGCAGGTATCATTGAGTGGAGCTGGATGCAGGTTGCTAAGAGCTCTTAAGCCTGTGACAGACTGCATGTGAAGTTGTGCGGAGGGAGCAAAACGAAGCTGCGAGGCGCGGATGTTCGAATGCAGTGTGTGAGAGCTTGTGTAGCTGAGCACGGCCAGATGAAAGAGTTCGTCTTCTGCCATTTGGCTCACACGTAACAACTCAATGAACTTCGCATCCTGAGCTGATTTGCTGAAGATTAAATTTTTCATCTCGGCAAGCTCAGCTTTGTGTGCTCCTGCAAGCTGACATGTCGAAGTAAAAATTGCAAGCCACACTGCGCGCGAACGTCCACAAACCGCAGTTCACGTGCAGCATGTCACGGGCTTTAGCCACCTGGGACGCTCTGGCAGGACAGGGAGCAGCAGGCCCACATGACCCAATGAGATAGCCCCTGAATTACTGCCTCAGGCTGCTTCATTTTAGAGATGGCCCTGTTTCTGCTGTTTGGAATGTTGCTGAACTGTCTATACGGGATTCATTTTTCATGTGGAAATTAATATATGTAAAAATTTAAAATGTTGTTCTACCTGGTGTTTATTATTGGTATAGTGGAGTTCGGCTTATCTATTTGTGGCCTATAGACTATCTTAACCACTTGCTGACCGGGGTTAACCACTTTACACCCCCTTCCTGTCCAGGCCATTTTTCAGTATTCAGCGCTGCATTACTTTGACTGACATTTAATCCATCATGCAACGCTGTACTGAAATTAATTTTATACCATTTTTGGGGGGATAAATAGAGCTTTATTTTGGTGGTATTTAATCACCACTGGGGTTTTGATTTTTTACTATATAATGAAAAAAGTACCAAACATTTCGGAAAAAAAACTGTTTTCCCTACGTTATGTTATAAAACAATTATTATTACCCAAATTTTTGGCAAAATATAAAAGACGGGGTCACATCGGGTAAATAGACACCAAACATGTCAAGCTTTAAAATTGCGTGCGCCCGCGAACTCGCAAAAACTACCATACCCAAAATTGGCCATAGGTGACACTTTAAAAGCTTTTACTCATCAGTTTAGTGTTATCAGTGATTGATGGCCCTAGAATTATTGCTCTCACTGCGATGTTCGCAATGATATGTAACATGTGCGGCGTAATGGATGCAATCGTCGTTTTCGCACGTAGGCGGACTCGACGCATGTTTGCATGTGTATGTGGGGGGCAGGGGGACTTAAAAAATGTTTTAAACTTTTTTGTATTACCTTTATATGTAACTTTTTTAATATATTTTTTTAACTAATTCTTTTAAACTTTTTTTTTTCCACTTAGCTTTATTGCTATCACATAGAGGACTAACAAGCCCCCTTTGTGATAGCTAATTTTCAGTGTCAGGTCCTCTTTATGGAGACATCAGGGGTCTTTGAGACCCCTAATGTCACCTAGGGACCCCCAGAGAAGCTGTTGAAGCAAACACCTGCTTCTCTCCGGTTTCTGTACCGGAGAGTGACAGAGGAATGCGGAAGTGATCTAATACGCATCACTTCCTGCATTTCAAAGAGGAGGAGAGCTGCTGTGCTGGTCCCGGGCACAGTGAAGCTCGGGATCGCCAGCAGTGGCTGCAACAGAGGGGGGCCGCACACCCGCACACATATTACAAGCGATCGGGCATCTCTGCAGACGCTGGCTGTTTACATTCCAGGCTGATTTACCTCCAAAATACACTGCAGGACTTCTGATTAGTTACGAGTCACCACAGAACATTTGCAGCACAACTTTTTGATGTCCAAGCAATTTTTGTATTATAAACAGAATCGTTCATTCAACTTTGTCAAAATTAAAAGTAATTCACAATCAGAACTAACATATTCCATTGCCAAAGGGCTTGCTGTGTATGAAAACACTGCCTGCTTCAGTCTGAATGCCAAACGCAGTAAAACATTTATAATGAGCTATTCCCATTTTTCCTCTTAATCCTCCATGTACCTAGAGTCTAAATTCTGGGAAAATATTTCAGTGACAAAAATTGGCAAATATCCGCGATAAATGGAGCATCTGGGAACCCTAAATGTGGCAGCTTCTGCTTGTTAATACATGCAAAAACAGAAGGAAATGAAATTTTCTGTGCGGAATAATAAACACCCAGGTCTTGTGCTGAATATTTACAGCAAGATTTACATGGGTTATGTCACAAATACACATGTCTCTTTTACTGACAGTATGCTTACAGTGGGAAAGAATTACTAGGCCTTGTCAGCCATCAAATGTGACCTGAACTCAAAAAGTGGAGATTTGCTGTGTGATAGGGAAGATCTAAATATAAATCCTGAAAATGTCCCTTTTGCTTGAATTCCTCCAGAAAAATAGCAGTCCACTTTCTATAGTGACTTTGCTATAGACTCTTATTTGTATAGTTGTAATGTGAGAAACAATGCTGCCTATGGCTGCTAGTTTCAGATTTGGAATGAGATCTGATTCACTACTATACTGCTTGCTGGAGAGGAAGCTGTACATGAGGACCTTCAGTGCATGTACTATATTACCCTGTTTCTGTTTTATTCATTATGTGGATCTGTGATTTCTGCAGTTCTTCTGCTGCTTCCTTAATATTCTGACATATGAAAGCAAAACCATGGAGCCGCACCTCCCTTCACTCTTTTCGCACATAGTCTAGCATTGCAGAGGAAAAGAGAAGTGTGTTAGGCAGATTTATTTACTACTAGTACTAATCATTGAGTGCACTAGGTCTAACTCTGGTTCAAATAGAACTAAGCCTCATATTTAGACACACTGCACCACTGCTGTTATAGGAAAGAGGAGATAAGATTATAAAAATGTGGACTGTCAGTACAAAATCTGTCTGACTACATATCCATTTTGGGTGCTTCAATTGGAGTTGAATCACAATGTTGAACCTTGGCATGCACATAAACCCATGGATCCGTTATAAGGCTAGGCAGAACTAATTTGACCAAACTACTACCAATATGAACATCTATGGACATATTTAATGCTTGTAGTTATTGTCTGGACTATTTCTTCAGCACATGGATCAATTTAATGAGGTTCTTTGACGTTAGTATAAAAATACAAAATGTCCAAGGTACAAATTAAATGAAAGACAGGGCAGAGGATATAAGATGTGAACTGGATCTGATTATTAAAAAGGGAATAATATTGGAATAAATGTGTACAGAATTAATCCAAATCCACTGAGATGAATGGCACCAGAGGCAAAAAGCTGGAAAAATACTTCTGCAAAGATGTGCATGCAGATGTTTACAAGGATATTCAAAAAATTACTTTTGTACAGTCATGGAGATATATATATATATATATATAGAGGATGCACCGATACCGATACTAGTATTGGGGCAAGTACGATACTTATTCTGATACTTATCCTGACACCGGAACTTCCGGCATCAGGAAGCCGTCGGCAAGTCATTGTACACTGCCCGGCTTCCTGATTGACCAGGAAGTTGGCTCTATGCTCCCTCGTCACCAGGGTGCATGGAGCTGGCTTCCCTACCAATCAGGAAGCCAGGGGGCGGGTAATGACTTGTCACTTCATTATCAGCGAGTACCGAAAAAAAAATATCAGTACTCGTATATGTTTTAAGAAACTTCCAGCTTATTAAATCTCAGCTGCTATATTATATGTTTGGTATTTTAGAAAATACTGTATATCTTAAAGCAGTTCAGAGTTCATTTCTTTAACTTAAAGCATAAAAATGCTTTTACACAGTGATTTCTCCTCCTCCGCTGTATGCTTGTATGATTTTTCTGGCACTGGTGTTCTGCCACAATGTTTACATTTGGCCAGTGTGTCCTCTACTTCCTGCTGCCTGTGTGTGTAGTAGAACACCCTGTGTATGGGGTACTGCGGCGCATGCCTAGGAATCTGGACCAGGATAGAGCATTTAGTGCAACTGTGCTTCTGATCTCCTTTAATCTCTGTCGATCCCTGTGTTGATTGTAGAGTTTTTCAGTGAAGTGGTGGCAAGTGCAGAGTGGATGTTTGTGCAGTGCTGGTGAGTGCAGTGCATGCTTCAGTGCAGTGGTAACAAGTAGAAGGTATGCATCAGTGCAGTGGTAGTGAGTGCTGGGGATGCGTCTATGCAGCAGTAGGCAATGCAAGGTTTGCGTCGGTGCAGTTGCAGTAAATGCTAGGTGTGCAACAGTGCAGTGGTGACGAATGCATGGTGCGTGTCTGCGCAGTAAGTGCAGAGGCAGCGAATGCAGAAGTACACATTGTTGCAGAGTGCACATTAGTGCTACGCAGACAACTGCAATGTGCACATCCATGAAATGATGGGGATTGCAGCGTTTTTTCCAATCACACAGCTTTCCTCCTCCCCTACACATCACAAAGGCTGCAGGCCTATTACCACTGCATTCTCACGCATTTCCTTGAAAGCAGTAACCAATGTAAATGTAAAACTATTGTAAAATAATTGCTGCAGAGGAATGTTTCAAAAGTGGCTTTGGCATAATATGACTTGAGGGAGGCACTGTACTGTACGTGCACCTGCAGTTATGCCAATTACAGCGAAGATGACCCGCACATGTGCAGCAGTGAGTTAACAAACAGATCTCTACTGCACATGTACGGGCCATTGCCAACATATTTCTGATTGCCTTATACTACCACCTACTTGCAGTACATGAGCAGAATCATAGACTAAATGGGTATGCCTCCAAAATGCTCAACTCTGCCTGAAAAGAAGCTCATGTACTTTTCTGTGATACAGGCATCAGTCTGCAAAAGGCACAATGCTCAGATGAGAAGAGGGACCCTTAACAACAATAGGATTGCTCTTGTTGATCGTTGTTGTGTTACTTTTTTTTTAATTGAGCTACATAATAGACATGTGAGCCGGCAAAAAAATTGTTTCGTTTTGGATTTTTCATTATTTTTTCGGATTCAGGTCAAAAGTCAATTTGCTTTGTTATTTGGATTCGTCTGAATCAGAATTTTCGTTAATTTCAGATGCGTTAGATAATTACGAACAAACTTTCATTGCAGCAAAGTGACATTAATAGGGTTATTCACAAAAGAGTGAAGAGTTTGGAGAAGGCAGGAGAAGTGAACAATCTAGGACAACATAGCTGAACCGGAAGTGATCTGAATTGGAGAATCAGCCATTTTGTCCTAGGTTTTTCACTTCTCCTGCCTTCCCCAAACTCTTCACCCTTTTGTGAAAAATGTGCAGGGTCCCCCCTAAAATCCCTTATAATCCCTTTGATCCAGCAGCAGTCTGGCAGAGCGGGAATATATATATATATACACACTTTTTTTTTAATATATCTTTTGCTTGGTACTGAAAAGTTCAAATTTTACAGGTCTAGTAGTGTGCTCCTTGACAGACAATTGTGGAACCAGATTCTTGAGACTATAAACTTGGATGATGGCCTATCTGAGCCACCTCAATCATGCTATGAGAAGTTGATGCTTTCTTTCGGGTCCATCTAAGGTCACAAAAAGGACATCAGTCTTTCAAATAAGCAGTGGCAAAGGCATAGACTTGCACAGTGTGAACTATATTCATAGTCTGGATGAGGTACTTCAAAAGCTAGGCTGGAGACAATCATGTTGGATAGCTGCAATCAGAGAGACAGCACCACCATGGATGTAGAAAAGAGTCTTGATTAACGATAAAATTAAGGGGAAAAAAAGAAAAGACATCTATCCATCGCCTAACTGATGCATTTCTTTGGTGCTCAATTGGACTTTAAACAACTACAAATTCAGTTTTGTGCAAATTAATTCAGTATGTTTTCTAGATGGAAAACAGTACAATCATTTTAAGTTTATAGTTTGCATTGTAGATTAGTTCTGGGAGCTAGAATAGATTTTGTACAATAAAGGACAGTTGAACTGCAGCTTTAATATATTTAACTTCTTAAACGATTGCATAATACAGTGCTGTTTGCCAGGTCTAACACATAAAACGGAAGTGATTCTATCACAGTCTGGAAATATCTCACTGATGGAAACACTGAATTTAATGTGCATATGTGTCTCCATTTTACCTTGTACAGTTCATAGCTAAAATTATGTCAGCCTATTTAATAGGTGACTGTATCTTTAATGTCCTTGTTCTCCTCAGTCTGGTTGTGGAGAAACATCTGTGAAATATCAGTCCAAACAAGTCCACTAACTTCTGAGCCTAAATTGTGACCTGCCTACTCATAAATTATCGGCAGTTCGCTGCTACTCATCTTATCCTACCTCCCCTTCCACTATATCTCTCACTGGACATCTTCCTTTTCATCTTTTATTTGCAATTATTACATTTTTGAATCGCTCCTCTGCATCCTGGCCTGGTCATATCATAATTGTAAACAATAACTTCTACTAAAATAGAAACCCCCATTTCTCCTTACCTACCTTAAACTATGCTGCATTCAGGCTTACGTGTTTGGTCTTCACAAGCTCCTTTTAAAGCTGAACTCCAGGAAAACAGTTCAATACACATATTAGATGCGTATTTACGGTATATGAGCTGTTTTACCTGCCAAAGTAGTTTTATTTCTTTCTACCCAGTTCTAAGATTTACAAAGCTCTGCCACAAACACAGTCCTTTCCAGCAAGCTGGGAGAACTGATTTTTCTGCTGCATTTAAAGTGACACTAAACTCCGTACTTGCTCCCGTGATGGACTACAATCTTAATACAAATTAGTAAACTAAACATTAGCTTGTAGTCAGTGGCGACTCTAGGAACAATATATAGGGGGGGCACATAAGATACCACAGTCAAAATGGGGGGGCACTAATAATTTTCACCACTAAATCATACCACTGAAAATAACTAAACAGGGGC
>NW_017306276.1:262065-269742 GCF_000935625.1 Nanorana parkeri | reverse complement strand
ATAACCTAGGGGGGCAATTGCCCCCCCTTGCCCCCCTGTAGAGACGCCTATGCTTGTAGTACATCACAAAAGCAAGCTTAGAGCGGTGGCTATTTTTACAACACACACAGGGACCATGGGGAACAAAAGTAGCCCCCCTCCAGAAGGAAGGACAATGTCAGCACCAATTCAGAGATGATTTGAGGAACTTTAATGCATTTTTAAGATTTCACTCCTGAGTTTACGGTCCGTCTCTGCTCCTCAATATTTAACATCATGTTCCCAGCTAATAAGGTGCCACTTTTGGCACAATAACAGGTCCAAAATAGTTCAAGGGAGCTTTCCTAACCATCAGAAGTCATTTAATGTTTATTGCACACATACAGGTCTGGTCCTCCCCAGGCCTGTGATTGGATAGGGAAAGTAGAAGCTTGAGACTCATGAGCTTATCTCTCTGTCAATCTGTTCTCCCCCTATCCTAATGTTCCTTGTTGGCAAATGAGCACTGCAGTGCAAATAACAGACTCTCTGTCCTGCTTCTACCTCTCCCATCCTGAGCTCTGCTGTAGAGGACACTGCAAGAGGCTAATGCCAAGTGAATTATCAGAACACTATTGCAAAAAATTATGTACAAAAAATACTGACCTGCATTTTTTAAAAGTCTGCCTTCAGTTAAAGTGTATCTAAACCCAAGAATAATAGCTTACCAATCCTCAGACGTGGCAGTTGCATAATTTGTTTAAGCTTTTCCCCCTTTATTTTCTCCTCCTCATCAGTCAAGTAACACACAGACCTACTGGCAGGATCAACAGGTAATAAAACTATTTTACAGGGGGACTCAGAAAAACAACAACTGCTGGGATAATGCTATTGACAGACTGCATTATATATTGTCACTTTTGATTTTGCACATAGTTCCACTGGTTGTTTCCCATTGTTGTTTGCCAGCACAAATTGAACATGTGCCTTTAATGGAAAATGTTATAAATCACTAGTTGCAAAATAAAATCATGCTGCTTTCAGCACTTTTATGCTGTCATTTTTATATATAAAAAAATAATATTAATAATAAAAATTATAATAAAAAATGCTGGTAAAAATAACAGTTGGCTAACATGAATAATGGATAATACTTTTAATCTTTGTGTCAGCGAAAATAACTCTTTCATTGCAAACACATCAAATTTGTACTATCCCAGTTCTTCTAACATGACATGTTCTGGTCTCTGGTACACAATTTACCATCCAGCTTGTTTGTGTAGCTCATAGATCGACAAATTAAGTTGGTAGAAAAATGTAAAATCTGCTTTGACACTGCTTGTAAATCATTTCATGGCACACATGATTTTTTTTTCTGTATATATTAGCAAAGTTCAAGGTGGCGAGAAACAGAAGATCGGGTGGCAGATACGCCCCTGGTTGCAGGTGTCAGTATGTCTCAGGTAAGCTGTCAACAAGAGTTCTTCCTCTATCACACTGTGATTCTGGCTCTGGAGTCCATATTTGATATTTAGAAAAGCTTTGGCAACGTCTATAACAAAGAATGGTCTCAAAAATATATTTTTTTAAAACTTCTGGCCGGGAAATGTTCACCTAAGTCAGAGTTCATGTTTGTTAATTTTCAGTTTATTGTCCTAAATGACATGACATGACGTTTCTAAAAGTACAATATATAAATATCTTCCTATAACTATAGGAAATGTGTAGTAAAATGTAGATCCATAAAGTTCTCCAATTGCCTTGGGGTCCACAGGTAATTTTTTACTCTGTAAAAGAAAATTGAACCATGCACAGAATGTGAAGGTTCTTATTCACCCAGGTCATGGTATAACAACAGTAATTAGTCACATTTAACTGGACTTGTTATTCTGACTCCGATTGTTGTGCTAGTGACTTATCCCTTGCTGAGACCTCTATGCCTGGCCTGTATAAGCAGATTCAATCACTGAGGACAATCCTTATGAGATAGCTGAACTCACCAATACTTTTTCATCCACAAGAGTTGCTTTATTCTGTACATCAGACAACAGGATTACAGCAGATAAATGATTGCAGTATTATGCGGTCAAAAGATGATAACTTCGTAGCGTACTATGGGGAATACATGTGGCCTGTAGCTGCATCCATGACACAGGAAGTACTACACTCAGGAAGAAGGGTGGAGCATTACATAAAGTTAATGTGTCATAGATCTCAGGAAAGGAACATAAAAAGCATGTGCATTACCACAAAGGGTCACTAGATGGCAGCATGTGAACTAAATATAAAACGTCCATAGGAAAATGATTTAAAGAAACAACTATATAAATTCTTATCTATATAAAACTTCTATGCCCCATTGGGGCACACTTGTTCTTTAATGTTCTGTCACCTTAATCTAGTCATCATGGAATGTGTCAAGGCAGATTATTTGTCCAAGAACATCATGAAAGTTGTGAACATGTATGAAATCACCCTGTTGGATTACATAATCTAATCCTATGGTGCCACAAGGTCTGGGACAAATGTTAAAGCTGCTCATACACTGCAATATTTTCTTTGTTCAACCTGTGGGCTAAACTGAGAAAATATAACAGATTCCTCCCGCAACACTTAGGAGCGTTGTTCGAGGAATCTCTCACTGTCTTCATTGTATTCTAACAACGGCCACCGGCCACTGTCAGAATACTAACACAGAATGGGCAGCTCATGGGCTGCCGGTTCTGTTTGTTTGAAGATTCTCCAACCGACCCCTTCGATCAGATGATCGAGGGATACTGGCCAAAAGGATGCCGACAGCAGCACACACTGTGTGAATTTCAGGTGGTTCATCAAGAACCAACCAAAATTCACATAGTGTATGGCCAGCTTTAGTATTTGAGTTGCATGGCTGAAGGGTTGAATTGATGCAGGGGTAGAGATGTTAAAATGTCATTATCTGTGGGTGCCAGATGGTTACCTAGACCCTAACTCCTGTTTATTGATGGTTGTTCCAGTTTGACTTAGATAGCTCTCTTTCACACCTTTAGTGAACCACTTGTCCACTCTGTTCAAAATGTGCACCTCACTGTCCTTAAAGAAAATAACTTCCCTAAGTTGAACGTGCAATTAAGCAGATTTACATGTACAGATGGAAAAAAAACAAGAAATTGAAGGACAAAGATTTTTATGTTTCCTAATTCACTTTTCAAAATAAAGCTGAAGAACCTCAGTGGAAAGCATCAATCATAATCCAAACATCAGCCTGATAACAAGCACTATCAACAAAAAAAGTGCAAGAGATTCTAGGCAGCACACGTTCCTTGTGCAAGTAAAAACCAAGTTTATTAAAAGTCCATCGTCACAATGTAAGTCAATGTTTTGGAATCACTATGGCCTTTTTCTCAAGCTAAAGTGACTTTTGGACTTGCTATTGATATTTTTTTTTGTATAAATAGATTATTGTGAGATTGGCCAGCGTTTGCCAAGTATCTACTAAATTGAGTCTGAATGGTACAAAAAAGGCAATTTAGCAAAATGATGCAAACATACAATCTACGTAAATAGATCATTAAGAAGATATTAAATTACTGTATAAATTTGGAAGAATACAGTTGATCCTGTGCGGGGCCGCACACATTCAGGATGTCTGTATAAATGTACCAGATTGTACAATTTAATTGTGACTTAATATCCATAGACTACATAGGACTGGTATTAACTTTTGGTGATAAAAAGTCATATCAGTGTTTTCCACGTATTCATTTATATCTTCATGTATTTGTAAACAATTTGTGCTTACCCTTTGGTACAGTACTGCAGCCTTCCTTACTCTAGGAACCAACAAGCTTACATGCCAGTGCTATGGAATTTCCTACACATCAAATTTAGTTTAATGTACTTTCAGGCTTTTTTAATAAACAGTGCATCTGGCAACAGAAATTCACATGAACTCTTAACAACCAATCAGTTTGCAATTGACTGGATTTAGCTAAGAGGTGGCCTCAGGTTGAGGTGGTTTATTGCACATTGGCCATCATCATTGCTCTGTGCTGCCTTATTGATATTTTTTGCTTTAGAGTGAAAGATTACTTGGCAAGTTTAGCCAGGACCGGTGAGATATATTTCCATGTATGCTGCATAATACTGTAGAAGAGGGTATTGGAGAGTGATATTTCTTGGGAATTATATTTTTAGGGGCCTGCTGTGTCAGGGATGGTTAGCAATATTTCCATCATCAATACAGTGCTGAGTTATGGGGAGGGTTATGCTTATTTGCAGGTAAAGTAGGATGCTGAGCTTGGTATGGGGGATAGTGATATTTCAGAGAATGTTATTTCCAGTGACATCATTCATTCTACAATATTGTAATATTTCGCTATGATAAATTACAATGTGCTGCTGAACTAGGAGTGGAGTCACAGGGATTCTGAGGCACTGAGTTTGGCATGGGGGGTCAATTGCTCTTTTATATTTATACTGTAATAAAGCGCAGATTAATGGTTGGGATTCCCTTTGCCGTTCATGAACATTGCAGAGGGAATTCCCAGTACCAATCATTGTGCAGGAAAGAGTTAGGTAATCGTGAGTTTATTAAATTCCGCATTATGCAATGCTTGGAGTGGTTGTATATCATATGTTATAGTAATCCTAATGCTTCCGTAACAGTGTATAACAAGGCAGAGCTCTACTGCTGGGCTTGATATTAGCCATTTCAATTGCACTGTAGCATAGACATAAGAAATATCTCAGCTCTGCAATACAATCAGCTCATTCAATAACTCATAATGATTTTGTAATCATGGAGATGCAAGAAAATCTAACTATGTCTGAACTCATCCACTAAGTATGTTGCGTAGATGTCAGCATTTCAGTTTAAAATATTGCACATCTCTTGTCTTCTTGCTCCATAGAACTACATGACGCAGAATCTGTTCTCCCACAAAGTAACCTTTCATCCTCCACTTCTTCTATCACGCACACTTCTATGTCTTACCATAGTTTTATCTGTGCTCAGAGTCAGACTGTAATCCGGGGATAATATACAGTACGTTCTTTTATAAACATGTGCCAAGAACAAGCTTGTGAACATACTATTCCAGGCTTGTATACTTTATAGTTACTGTAAGACAGATCATGATGCCTCTGAAGACACTTATGACGGAAGTATCCATGTCATTTGGATGCCGTTTAAGGACTCCAACACATAAATTACACAAAACATTTTACAGTTCTACTTTTATGATAAATTCTGTCTACATCACTTGTAAAGTGAATCCAAACCCCAGAAGACAAAATAAACATTATATTTTGCAGTCTGTCACTTCTTTGATATGGTGGCTGCATTAGTTTCAGGCCTCTTTCCCAATTGTTTTCACCTGGTGATCCTGCCAGTAACACACATCCTTTCCCAGGGTGAAAACACTCACTCAGTGTACTGTATCTATGAAGGAAAAGTGTGTTATGACTACAAAATATCTGACCCTCTCCTCATCTATAACATAGGGGGGTGTTCTGTAGTCCACAGACTGTGAACTAGACAGGGTTGGTAACACTGCTTTAATACGAGAGCAGGACAGACAGAAAGAACAGGAAATTATCAACTCACTGGATTTCTGACAGGATCAAAATGTACTTTCGGTACTTGTAGTGTTCTTAAAGAGACAAAACAAAGGGAATGTGTATGTATTATGTTATGCAGAGAAGTACTGGTATTTTTTTAAAATGTTGCCCAGAGTTAAACTAGAATTCTACAGTTATTCATCACAGCAGTTACTCACCCCTCATCAGACGGCTCAGTCTGGGGTTTCTCTAATACAAAGGAAGCTGAAAAGCTGTGTTGTCTTTTAAGATAGCCCATCGTGCTTTTGACATTCTTTGTTAAACATCTATTGTAAAACAAAAACTAAAATAGACTCAAAATCACCATAAGGAGACAGAATTATCTAAGAACTAGTGTCAATGAACATCAAAAGACTCTCACACTACACAGGAAGCAGCCTTTGCTTTCATTCAGTGAAGACATTAGAGAGCACTCTATGGACAAATATCTGAAATAATCAATACAGATGAGCAAATTAACAACACAACTAGGCATTTAATCACAGCAGCAATTTTATTGGTTCACCCAAAGCTATAAAATGTATGATATATTATAATAAGAATATTACTTTGGAGTCCTCAACAAACTGATTTCAAGCAACAATACACCTTAATCAGAATGTATTAAATCCCACTAAAGGATGACAGGGTGCTTGAGATAAAGAAGCATCACTTAGTTTGAAATGTTGGTTAATATTAAAGCACTATACACAGCCCCTTAGTGAACTCATAAGGCCTGGTTCACACCTAGGTGATTGAGCTGTTTTCACACGTTTGTCGTGTGCTTATTTTGGCTCGATTTTGCTTTGGAAACCGCACGTTTTTTAAATTCTCAGATCAATTCTTTTTCAATGCATAGAGATGTCTATGGGATAAAAACCACGCAGCATTCACCTGAAATTAGATCCTGCATCTTTTTACGCGACAGGCGATTTCGCCCGGGCGACACAACGCAAAGGTGTGAAAACCTCCATTGACTTGATTGCAAATCTGCTTTTTGCGCAGGTGTGAAGCAGGCCTAATAAAGTAAAGAATGCTGTAACAAAAAGATGGCAAATAGCTGAGCTGTGCAGGGAAGCTGCCTACAAGCCTGCAAATGTTTCTCTAGTGCTAGATGATGTTCTTATCAAATTAAAGAAGGACTCCAGGATTTTTAAAAATTTACTCTTGCAGTGGGGCTACCTTCACACTGCAAGGGTTAACTGGTCGTTTTTGTCTAGGGACGAAAATATAGAAGATACACTCACCCAATCCTCGGCAGTGATCGCTCTCCTCTCTCCCCCATTAGCTCCAGCGGTGGTATGTCACTCAACATCCTGCTTAAAGGTGCCCATACACCTTACGATTATCGGACAAAACTTTTCGTCCGATGATCGAACCGTCGTACCCATCCTGCCCCATCCTGGCCAGATTTTAGCAAGGTTCAATCAGCGGTAGTTAAAAAAAAAACACCTGGACGACTTGCGGTAATTGACCGCAACTATTTTCGTTTGCGCATGCGCAGTGTTAATCGTACGACTTTTGACGGACCGAAACGCCACCAACCATGCGAACATCGTATGATCGACCAAAGTTTTCAAACATGCTTGACGGTCAAAAGTTGTACGATTGTACAGTACTATCGGTCGGGCACTCTATTCACATGTTATGATTGTCGTACGAAAAGTCGATCGCATGCGATTATCGTACGATAATCGTAAGGTGTATGAGCACCTTTAGACGTGATGAAGTACCGGGTCCTTAGACTGCTGGAGCTCAGGGGAGGAAAGGTCTGATCTAGGAGCCATGTGGGAGCAAGTATCAGGTCTGTATATCTTCTTTATTTTCAACATCTAGACAAAATGAGCACTTAACCCTTGCAGTGCAGGGGTAGCTTCACTACAAGCGCTAATTTTTAAAAATGTTGAAATTCTTCACTAAAAGCAGCATAAATTGAATTTACAGAACAACTGTTTAGCCAAACTGACGCATTTAGCAGTCAGTAAGGATGTATTGTTAAGCTATTTGTGATTGGGGACAATTGGGTAAGTCTCACAAATTGCTATGTGAGACTCATGCGAGCAGCTGACAACACTCACAGCTGTTTGCATCAGGCTTTACCCATGCAAGGCTATATAATAGGTTTCTTAACTGCTGCCT
>NW_017306276.1:201523-262004 GCF_000935625.1 Nanorana parkeri | reverse complement strand
CCCTTCACCTAACTTTTTGTACTCACCTTTCCTTTAATCCCCTACCATTCTGTTCTGCCTTTGAGACTGAAAATAAATATCTGGTAGAGAGTTCTTAGCCTTGTGTAAGCTTCCTTTCTTCACTCTTCAGGTCTTAATGAAGCAGCAGTGGTGTGAAAGGAAGGTGAATATGTGAAGATGATGCCATGCATTGACAAAGCAAAGGTTTACTTTAACCTCTGTTCTCCTCTGCTTATCTTGTCGATCCCCAAATCAATTGGTGCAAAAACTTCCTCTCTTTTGCTGTGGTCTTTACGCAATCTACAGTAATCTACAAGGCCAGCAAATAAATAAATTAGACTTTGCCTTTTTATTTTTTTGGAATGAAGATTAAATGCTGAACCACGTCTCTCAATAGCTTATGCACAATGCGAAGTCAGTTGCACTCTCCAATTTCCATTGAAATATTTGTCCGGTACATACAAGGACACCAACCAAAGTCTAGTCAATTGCAATCCATTTTCTGTTTTCAGAATTGCATTAATCTAACATTTTTACAGAGTACGCTTTTGTTGAGTTCCTTAATGTGAGGATCATGTAAAGTACTTAAACTTGGCAGATGATTATGTTCATCTTATCAGCAGTTTAGACAGCTTAATTGCTGATGGAAACTGAAAATTTCAAAATATATGTTGCGTTACCCCTGGAGGAGCTGCTGGTTGAAAGGATTTTTTCTGTTTCCTCCAGTGATGACTCACCCTGACAGAATCCAATCTCACTGGCACATCTGGAGCTTAAATAAGCTTTATTAAACAGTAAAGCCCTGAAAAAGGGTAAAACGTGTAACAGGAAACCACAGCAACAGATCTCATGGATGGAAGAAACAATAAATATATATACAAAATGCTACAGAATAAAAGGAAATACTGTAGGTCAAATAAGAATCCCACTGCACTCCTGACCTGTATGCCCCTTGAGGATGGGTGCTTAAATTGGTGCGGATGGCGCCGCTCAAATAAATGTAGTTACAGGATGTCATCAGCACACCCAAGAAATGTGTCCAAATAAATGTCTTCGTTTCGCCAAGGTCTTTCTATAGAGGTCAGGGAAGAGAGAAATACAAGCCCCTTCAAGCTCAATATCTCCCCTTGTCCTAGCTTTTTGCATTATCATCTCTTTCTGCTGGAATGAATGTAATCTACAAATCACATCTCTTGGGTGGGTCTGGATCTAGCTAGAGGAATTAAAAACTCGGTGAACTCCCTCCACCTTAATCTGTGTCCTTTCTACATTATCAAGGTAGGTATTATAAATCCCCAGCACTACTTCCAATAGTTAATTCTGACTCTTTGTCTCCGAAATACCTCTTAGTCTAATGTTATTGCGCCTTTGGCGATCCTCGAGATCATCTATACGTGACCACATTATATGTTGTTGATTATATATATCTCTGATGATCTCTTGTTTCTCTGTCTGTATTTCAATCAGGGGCTGTACCACCTTCTCCACCATATCCACTCTGTTATGTATACTCAGCAGGTCAAATTTAAAATCCTCCATACCTGATGTATATAGTTCCTCAATCCGCTTAAGCCCCTCATTCAGGTCCTCCTTTGTGCGAAATGTCTTTAAATATCTTTTAAACACCCCCGACAGAGTTACCTCATCTTGCTGCTTGTCAGTGCCAGCCCTCTCCCCTCTAGTGGCGAACTCCTCCTCGCTCTGATCCTGTAGGCATATTGGGGAGACTGTTTTACTTGTGTCCCCACTCCTCGGCTCCGGTCTCTCTCTCCTCACCAAGGGGTCAGAAGGGGAAGTCGTCGCGCTCAATCCTGTCTCTGTGTCAGGTGATCGGCAGGGGAGTGACGTGTCTGCTTTGCGTAAGAAGGACCCGATGTCTGCCGACCGCTCCAGGCCTGCCGTCTGTAACGGATCCTTCTTTCTTTTTTTTGTATGTCTCCCCATCACTCTAATGAGCAGTCTTCTTCAGCGGCACTCGCTGCAAGAGCAACAAGCTCAGTATCCTGGTCGCTCCTCCCTGTCCTCAGAACTCAGTATAGATTACAGGATACAGGGGCAAAACCGCACCACCATGAGCTCTCGTCAGCCCGCCGATCTCCGGCACTGAATCTTGAGAGAGGACACCTGTGCTCCTAATAATGCTAGGGTAGGGGTGGATACGGGAGCCTCGTTCAGCACATCCTCACATCCTCACGTCCTCCAGAAGCGCTGTGCCCGATTACCCAAAAATTAAGAGAGATGGGAATTCAGTATAGATGGGGCTACCCATTTCATTTGAGAGCCCAGAAAAATGGACGGGCAGAAATGGTTTGAATAAGGGGTATAAGAAGGGATCCATATATTATGTAAATTTGATATTAATTTGAATAATTAGATAAGCTACTGTATGAGCTAAGAGAATAATAAATTAACTTTTGGGGAAAACACATGGTGCAAGGGGAGATGGGTGAGAGAGGGATAAATATCACTACAACTGCCAAAGGTTTATAACAGTATGATTTTTTAGCTATGGACTGTGCACACAGAAATTGGAAAACGAGAGTAGCAACCACAAGCTGGATAGTTGCAAAATGTAAGTATAGATTTTATGGAGATCACAATGAGGGACACAGCTGTGAGGGGAATTATACATACTGTGTTGTATGATTGTACTATATTATTATACGATAATTTACTATACTGTATTAGAAGGGCTAATATTTATTTAGATAAAGGAATTGACAGTGTCAATAAGAAGGTAGATTAGAGGGGATGTGATAGGGGCTATCACAACCTGGTTGAGCAAATTTAGGCACGGTAATAAGGATTATTATCATAAGAAAACTTCCCTATTATATTTACTTTTGTAGTTTTTCTTTGTTAGTTTCTCACCTCTTTCTCCCTGACCGCTTCTGAAGTCGGGGTGAAAGAACTTAAAGCTACCTAATAGTGGTTATGCCCTTATTGGGGGAGGAGACTGAAAGTTCCTCTTATCCTCTAGCTGTCCCTCTTCGAATGAGAGGGACAGCTAGAGGATATAGTAATAGAGGGCACTAAATGATTAGTAATAAAAGGTGGGGGGTGGACTCGGTCAATTGAATTGGTTGTGTGGGCCGAGTGTGTTTGGTAGGCCCAAATAGGTACAAGTTGTCCAGATATCTGGGAACTTGTTAAGAGATCTGTAGATCTAAATTAGGTGAGTGAGCGAGATATAGACGGAAGTAGATGTGAATGAGGGGAAGAGAAGGGGGGGTTATTTGTGTTCTTTATCCCGTGTTGTTCTTTTGTTTTTTTGGAGTACCCAAGTTACCACTAGAATCTCTCAACTGAGGCAGCAAGTCGATCAATCTATTATATGTCTAGAGTTACCTACTGTACCTTGAATGTTCAGGGTCTTAACAACCCAAAGAAGCGCAACCAGGTACTATATTATCTCCACAAGTGTAAAGTGCAGGTTGCATTTCTCCAAGAGATTCATTTCAAGTCTTCTGCTGCACCAACTTTATCCAATAGATACTTTAAAATGTGGCAATTTAGCAACAACCCTAATCAGAAATCAAAAGGAGTAGCTATTGGATTCCATGCCTCCCTACTGGTAGAAGTGCAGGAAATAATGGCAAATGACGAGGGTAGATATATATTTGTATGATGCCTGTTATATGGGAAGTTATTCACACTAGCTAACTTATACCTACCAAATGTGGGCCAAAAATCAGCTATTTTGAATATTCTTATGAAGCTGGAATCCTTCATGGAAGGTTATTTAATGGTAGGGGGTGATTTAAATTTTATTTTTGATCCAGATTTTGACTCCTCCTCTAAGCGGGCACATCTACCTTACTCTGCAATAAATCTTATCAAAAATAGATTTCATAAACTGCAACTGGTAGACATATGGAGAATCCTACACTCAACGGATAGAGACTATACTTTTTATTCTTCAGTTCATGCAACCTATAGCCGCATTGACTATTTTTTTTCCCTCTCATTGTCTACTTGATTTGTACCCCCAAGCAACTATAGGAACAAAACTGTGGTCCGACCACTCCCCTGTTATGGTGACACTAGTGTTCCCAGGCACAGTACAATATAGATCTACTTGGCGACTGAATGAGAGTCTCCTTCAGAATCCAGGTGTCCAGACAGATCTTGAAAATACCATCCAAGTGTTTCATACGACCCACGCCCAGGACACCACTCCTCCCCTCATTAAATGGGAGGCGTTGAAATGTGTCCTGTGCAGGGTCTTAATTAAACACGGCGCTCGAGCTAAGAGGGATAAAAACAAGCAGATCTCCTCTCTGCTTACAGAAGTACAGGAGTTAGAAAGATCTCATAAGAATAGACCTGACCAGACAATATACCAAAGATTAACTGCTAAATATTTGGAGTTGTCAAAACTTCTGGAACAGTCGTATACACGTTACAGGGACTTAACCCTACGTAACTTGCATGAGTTTGGAAATAAGAGTGGGAAATCCTTAGCTAGGTCCATTAGGGGCCTTCACTACAGAACTTATATATCTAAGATTCTGTGCCCAGATAAGGGTTGGGTGCACTCTTCAGAACAAATAGCTGCGTCGTTTCAACGGTATTACTCGAATTTATACAACCTGGCACCCTTTAACTCATTAGAGGACAGGGACTTAGCGACCACCATACGTTCTTATATTAACGCACATATTCTTCCTACACTTCCTGATGAAGCAGTTTTTTTGTTAGCGGCACCTTTCACTTTAACCTCCCTGGCGGTATGATTATTCAGGATTTTAGGTACCAAAAGCGGTATTAGACGAGGTCATCGGCTCTTTACCTAAAGATAAGAGCCCAGGACCAGACGGTTTTACTTCACAGTTCTATGTTAATTTGCATAAGTCCTTATCACCTATATTAGAGACTACATTTAATTCAATTTCAGACACTCAGTTATTTACAATACAGACACAGGAAGCACATATTGCTATTATTCCCAAAACTGATAAGGATCCTTCGGCCATGTCAAGTTACAGACCTATTTTCCTGATTAATTTAGATCTGAAGATCTATGCTAAAATTCTGGCGAATCGGCTTAAAACATATGTTCCAGCATTAGTTCATTTAGATCAAGTAGGGTTTGTTCCCCACCGTGAAGCAAAAGATAACACTATTAAATCGTTAACCCTTAATCGACTATGCCCGGATAACTAAATCCTCTCTGTGTTTGCTATCGATTGATGCCGAAAAGGCGTTCGACCAATTAGGTTGGTCCTTCTTAAGAGAAGTGTTGATACATATAGGTATAACCCCAGATACGCTGTCCAAAATAATGGCTCTATACGACAACCAAACAGCTCGGATTAAAGTGAATGGTATTTTGTCCGAACCTGTGAGTATTCGTAATGGTACGAGGCAGGGTTGCCCTCTATCCCTATACCTTTATATATTGGCCATGGAAAATAATCCACAGATTAGGGGCCTGGAAATTGGTCGTGAGAATTATAAGATGAGTCTCTATGCTGACGACTTATTACTTTATATAACAAATCCACAACAAGCATTCCCGGCTTTGTTACAGGAATTTTGTTTATTCAGATCCTTAAGTAATTTTAAGGTCAACGTCCATAAGACAGAGGCTCTGAATATTACTCTATCAGATTCAGAAGTACTACACCTAAAGGCCTCCCTCTCAAGCCTTTCCCCCTCTCGGAACCCTCAGTTGTGGCTCTGCCACTGTAGATATCTGCTGTCTCTGAACAGCACTCAGTTATACACTCTCCCTCTCTTGGAGTCCTCTGCTGCAGTTCTGCAGCTCCCCTCAGAGCAGCACAGTCTGTTCAGCATTTTCACACAGTCTGCGGTGAGCACTGCGCAACAATTTCACTCACAGCATTACAGTTTTAGGTAGGTGCTATATAGCAGTTTACTCACAGCAACAGAGCAACACCTCTGCCTCGCAGTGACTTACAGCTAGCCCAGTCAGAATGTCCCTCCTGCAATGGTACAGCTGCTCAGCAAGCTCCTCTCTCTGTGGCCTACCCACAGCAACAGTCTCCAGTAGTTCAGCCTTACTCTCATATGGTCCTCCTCCGACTGACCTCCCAACAAGTTCTGCATATAGTTTTTTCATTCTCCAGGAGAATAGCCAAGTCCCAGGTAGCAGCTGCAGCCAATAGAAATCCTGTCCTCCCTGTTGTCAAGGGTGGGTTCACAGTCCAATTTCTGCTTGCAGTTCTCCCTCAGCCTTGACCTCACCCAAAATGGCCACCGCTGCTCCTGTACTGAGGACACTTTCTTCTTCCAGCACTGTCCACCAATCACAGACTCAGGTGACAAGCTGCAACAAGGAAGAACATTCTGCAGGGCAGCTGAAAGGGGCAATGGGCCAGGCTACATGTAGAACACAAAATATAGATCTACTTTTAGTAACAAGAACATTGCATTAAAGAAATTGCATTAAATATGTTTAATTTGCATTAAAGCCTTGTGTAATCTCTGGTCACTTACCCTGAACATTCTGAGAATAGGTTGCCATTTTGGCATGTCAATAATTTATCCGTAAATAAGGTGCTTTATGCTGCTTCTGTATAAGCAAATTAGAGTCTAAAGCTTTATTAATCTTTGCCTTTTATATCTGCCTGGAGCTCAGCTGTAAATTATTATATCATATACAAACTGTTTGTCACATGCATCCCTTTCATAGGAATCCCTAAGAAAAAATAAACAAATTGAACCAGAGATCAATAGCAAGGCCATGACAGATATGAGCTATTGCTGCAGACCATTACAGGCTATAGAGTGGGGCCATTTCTCTTTGTGTGGAAGCAGTTTTCTCTCTTCAGGGAGCCAGAGCCAGTAGGTGCCAGACCTCTGCAGAGAGATCACTACTTCCATACAAGGGCTTTACTCTGTAGCTGCTGATAGGGGACAGGCATTTCTACTGTATCTACTTTAGAAAGAAAACAAACTGTAAGACATTACACATCTTTTGTTTTAATGCACCTCAAATTAATTTAGCTAAATTAAACTGAAAATTCAATTAAGCTTTTTATGTTTCAAATAAATTCTGGGCAGTAAGTATTTCCCATTACAGAATAACAATAACATAACAATACAAGCCATTGGAATTAGTTTTCTTAATAAATCTCACCTACTGTTTTAAATTATTTTTCCATTCGGGAATGTTTGCGGCAAAAGCTACATTGTCCACAATGCAAAGCATCCATTAGATTTTTTTCAATGTTGGACGGATGTTGTACTCTGCCAGCAAAGGCACATTATAATCAGAACAAACAGCTATTGACCTTGAGAGTCTTAGGAATTCACCCTGCTTTGGGGTTAGTATCCCCCATCATGGCATTTAAATTGTTACATACCTAGTCCTACGATGACTGGCAACTGTTTGCATGAATGTAACTAGCTAGAATTCATTAACCTAAATTTTAAATTGGAGGTTTCAAATTTTTGTTATGTTTATAAAATGATTTCCATCCAGATTTGAATTGGAGTAATATGCATCTTCACCATTAAATATGTGTTCTTAATAATGCGTGCAGTATGCATTCCTTGATGTGCTTTATTATTATTTACAGGCAATCAGTCCTGAGAAGATTTACAGGGTTATTCACAAAAGGGTGAAGAGTTTGGAGAAGGCAGGAGAAGGCAGGAGAAGGGAGCAATCTAGGACAACATAGCTGAACTGGAAAGTGAGCTGAATTGGAGACTTTTTTCAAATTATCACATTTTTGTCCTAGATTGTTCAGTTCTCCTGACTTCTCCAAACTCTTCACCCTTTTGTAAATAACCCTGTTTTGACACTGCCATTAGTGGTCTCTTGAAAATTCTAGATGTCTGGCTATTATATTGATTCAAAGGAAGCAATACTTTCTGGGCCACTGACCAGGAACAAGTATGCACACCAGTTTTTACTTTGGCACTTATACTAGATGCATGCTTGTTTTTGGTCAATGGTTTAGAGTCAATGAAAAGAATATACTTAGCCTTTAGGAACTGAGAGAGCTAGTCATGAAAATGGTGATAAAATTGGAGTTTTATTTCTACTAACAGGGTTATTCACAAAAGGGTGAAGAGTTTGGAGAAGGCAGCAGAAGTGAACAATCTAGACAACATAGCTGAACTGGAAAGTGAGCTGAATTGGGGTATTTTTCCAAATCAGCTTTGTTGGCCTAGATTGTTTACTTCTCCTGCCTTCTCCAAACCCTTCACCCTTTTGTGATCATAGTCTACCAGGCATAATGTGTCCAACTGAGAACAAGTTCCTGTGCAGTCTCTATTAACCATAAACACCCACAAAACTCCTGATATGCAAAACATGCACTTGTAAACTATAAAGAAAGCCACTGCTGCTCCAAATACAGCCCAAAGCGAAAAATCAAACATCACTTGTAACCATTACCAGTCATTGCTGCTATTACAAAATGTTCTAGGAAAATATCTAAAATGAAAAAACAAAACAACACGCAAGCTGCACCTGAAAATTCTGTAAACGTTTTATTAGATGCAATAAAATAAGATTAATGCACTTACTCAGCAAATTAGATATCCAGTGTCCCCGTACTGCTGTCACAAACAAAAAAATCTGTAGCGGGATACTGCAAGACTACATGCGGTGGGCACATCATTTTAATCAGAAGCAATGGGCACTTATTCATGGCAAAAAAACATGTGATTTTTACACAACATATTAATACTAGGTGTTTTGGACATAAGTCCCATTGCATCATGTTAAATGATTGATCCACTTAAACAAAAAAAAGCTAAAATTGTAGTGACTATATGCAAAGTGAACATTTGTTCTTTTATAACTTATTTTATGTTTATCATATTTATAAATACATAGTTTGTTCAGTGGGGGCATTTGTAAGTTTACCCTTTTTCTTTAAGCCTTTTTTTGTATTATTTTATTGAAATATTCTATGCTTATAAGTATACGTCAATTTTGAGAACAAAAATGGTGTAAGGTTAATAGGGCTCTATAACAGTTGTGAAATGACTTGCATTACAGCCTCCTCTTCCTCTGTATAAGCTATGTTTCCCTCCAAGCCATGAAAACACCGCATTTAGCCTGGCAGTATCTGTATCCAGACACCGTACCATATTACTGGTTGTCCTTTTCTCTGGTTTTCCTTCCCTTCAACTTTTACAAGCATCATTTTTTCCCAGTAAGTTGGTTCTCCTCATAATATGTTTAAAATAGGACAACTTCAGTTTAACCATCTGGGCTTCTAGTGAAAGGTTGGGCATGGTTTGTTGAATGGTGGGCAAGGAATAAGTATTCTTTTTCAGTACACTGCTTCTTTATAATGGTCCCATGTTTATAGTCTGTATACATTTGTAATTGGGCTTAGCTGAGAGAGTGATGGCGTGAAGGAGACTTTGACTTAATAGTTTTGCTTTATCGTTTATTTATGTCATGGTTAGGACATGTCTCAGACAAATTCATATGATGCTGGGAGCTGAAAATCAAATTTGGATATATTTATATATTTGGAATCCTAATCTGTGCAAAGCAGGGCTTTCTATTGGGGATTTGATCACATCAGAAGGCTGAGTGGGTGGTTTGTGGTTGTGTGTTAACACAATTAGGGATGAGCAGATGTGTCTGTTCTCGATTCACATGATGAAGTGCAGGACTTCAAATTGCAGGTGCAACTTTGAGGGCAGCATGGGGAAAATACACCAATCCTTGGAATTGCATACTTGGGAGATGCCTTTTGCTGCCAGAGACATTTTTGCATTTTGTGACCACATTAAAATTTACATTTTAGGCCTAAAGATTATTTAAAACTTCACAGAATAAAACATTTCCTGAAAGCAGAGATCCTATAGAATAAAATGGTGGCAGTTGCAAACCCCTAAACCCCCAATTTAGATATACTAATATTTCCCATTTTATGCGAGATAAAATCACTTCAAAATTAAAATATTGTTCTTGAAATACTTTTTTTTTCTCCTCCAGTAAGTACATTTCCAAATTTGTTTTTAGAATTTTTATGTCTGCATAGTTAAAATAAATAAGCCTGTTCTACATTTGTACCTTCCAACACCTATACAATTGCTTCAAATCACTTGAAATGTTTATATAAAACTAAATCAATGTACCATGGCTGTCAAGTAAGATATTTTTCTTGGCATCTTCTATTTCCACTAGTAATAATTATATAATTTCTTTTTTGACCTTCTGGCCAGTGCTACTGTGAAAGCAATGCATTATTTATGACTTCCTTTCTACTGCAAAATAGTCTCACTTGAATTGTCCATGCAATACATTTCTGCCTCCAAAGAAAGACAAATTAAATAGATCATCATGTTCCTCAGAGCTTCTCAAGTGTTGGACTATCAGCTCAATTACATTATGCTCTCCAGACAACCACAAGATTTTGTCATATGCTGTCTGATTATCTCCGATGCTGTTTCACTGAAATTAAAAAATTGAAAATAGCATAAGAAATAATGAGTAAAAATACAAGTGGCGAAAATATAATCGTGTAATTCAAGGGATTGGGAACAAAATAATTAATATAATCAACAAACACATTATTTGGGTGCTAAGTAATAAACACATAAAATTATACTAAGTTTTAAAGAATTACCAATAATGCTGGGGCCAGCAAAATCTGGTAGCTTTTGGGACAGTTCTATTTTGCTGCATAGAGATACCTTGGAAATCCCCTTTAAATGACAGCTGTAGCGTTATCACCCCCATCCCCCCTACTAACTACCTCTCTCCAGCTGCTTACTTATTTTAGTCCCTACTGTGTATGCAACCCATCCTATGAAGATTTCTTAAGGTTTGGTTGTGCCTGTGCATTGGGTCCCCATTGACTTTAATAGGGCTATATACCAAGCATTTCCAGTCTTGGTATATGGCCCCATTCAAGCCAAGGTGGATTCAGTGTGCAATTATTGGATGGGCTGCTCTGGAACTAAGGTAAGTAAGCATCTGGAGAGGAGGATTATTGCAGTTTAGCTTAGGGAAGGTGAAAGGGTGGATTTAGTGATAGATATAATAAAGGTACAGCTATTTAGAATAAACAGGACTATCCCAAAAGCTACCAGATTTTGCTGGCCACAGTATTCCTAGCAATCGCACAGTTGGCTGAGTGACCCCACTGTCACTAATGTACACCTGTCCTTTAAAGAGTATTGCAGTACAGTATGGGTGATACTTGCATGTGAACTAATGCACACTAGCTCTGCTCCTAATCCTGCAATCCTGTATCCTGTAATACTGATACAACACTGCATTCGGATGCATGCTGACCCCTATTTTCATAATAACTTTGGGGCACCCAGTCACTACCTCTACATGAGAAAGAACCAGGAGGACCTGCGAGACACTGACAAAAGTGCTGAATGATGGAAGTGGGTTGCATGGCAATGAAAAACCTGCTCAGGGGAAGGTCACAGAGGCAACTGCTCCTGTGGAGCATTTTGCCCATACTCCTACTAAGGAGATCTCTGTGCTGACCTACAACTTTAAGATCCTCCATTGCACCTAACTGATGTTCCTCCAGCATGGAAGAGGCCTGATAACTTATATGCAGCTGCTGGTATAAAGGGAGAGATGGCTTACCTTAAAAAGGACCTTAAACTTAGTAGAGTCTCTGCTGTGCACGCCACATTCAATGTTAGACCCACACTAGACTGAAAAAGCCAATGAACTTACACCAAGGTAAGTTCTCTTAGCGATATGACACTGCAACACATCAAGCTCCTTCTTAAATCTACAATTTCAGAGGGATAAAGGAGAAAATCTTTTTTAAGTGGCCTTATTTGGAAGTGTTGCCGTCATGCTCTTATTTTCCGTAGAATGGGTTTTTAAAATCCCTAAGTAGTATTAAAGGCTGGGCATTTTTTACCTTAATTAAGTATCTGCATTAAGGTAAAAAATAGCCAGTACCTCTCTGTTTTCCCCGTCCCCCCACACTTACCTGTCAGTGCCGCCTGTCAACGCAGCTGCTCCCCAAAGCAATCCTCCATTCCAAACTTCCTGTTTGCAGGGGAGGAGATTGAGGTCAGAGGAGCTATAGGCTCCGGCGGATGAGGAGAGCCGAAGGTTCAGCCATAGCTACGTCTGGATACTTTGGCTCCTTCGTGAATAATCCTTAGAGGTGCCCCCAGAACAAGAGGTAAGGGGTAAGCCTTCAATGGGGGCACCTGTGGAACTGACAACTGTTAAATGGGCTTATTCTTCCTTTTGTATTTCTGGGAGAGAAAATTAAGGGAAACATAGGAAATGGTACACAGACAGCAAAAAAATAAACTTGCATGGGGGTTTAACCATTACCTACTCTATCCATATCTACATGGCTACACATAAACTTTAAATCTGAATCTGGGAGCATATGTCATAATTAAGAAATATAATTGTGATATGTTCTACTAATGATTAGATTACAATATCAGGTGCTTATATGCTAATGTTATGTTCTTTATACTGTATATCAGGTACACTTGCTAAAATGATTGTGATGAAATGTTATTGTTGTTGTTGTTGTTGTTCAATGTCCTTAGAAGGTCTTGTTGTGCAGTCTGTAGAGGGACGGTTAGTTTCTTAATACTCTGCACCAAGCATATAGGTCATGTTCAAGCCAATAAGGTGTTCCAAAATAACAAAAATTAATGGCTCTTGTAATTGGTTTGTGATTTATTTGTGCAAACTCTTAAGTGAATGTGATAAAATATAATATTTTTATAATGCAGGAGATCCTACATCGTCCTTCATTCTGTAAATTAAAGCAAATCTCCTTTCCCGAATGACTCTGTGCTTGCCTTTGTTAAAGTTTTTAAACACTGGACTGTCAGACGAAAATCTGGGTCTGAACGTGAGAATTGCGGCCGTCAGCGACTAGTCAATGTTAGGGCAGAACAGAGAGTGGCAAGACTGGTACAAGACAACAGAAGGGCAACAGTGCAGTGTGAGATTCCTCGCATCACCTTTCAACATCTTGTGGAGTCATGAGGCGGCCCAACGAAGTCATCTCGTGGAATCATCTCATGGCCCAACGAAGTGCTGATGTCATAATAATCTGGCCACTCAGTGTATACTCAGGGGAATTGCTATGTGCGGAGTCCAGTTCTGGGATAGCCCAATATCCAGTCAGAGCTGGGTGCTGTGGGAGTACTCAAGTGCAGGAAATGCTTTGCTATGCCTCAAGCCTGGAGGAGGTCTTTGCTACTGATTGAGAAGAACCCGGGAAGCCGATGGCTGCTGGAGGTGCCTGGAATAGAATGGACTTCAAAAACAAGTCTGGTGTCTCTGCTACTGAGGATTCTGTACCTATCCTTATTCATTGGATGCTCATATACCCAGTGTCAGAGAGTGCCTCTATTGAATCTGCATTGGAATACTGAAAGTGACCGGTGAGTTGGAGTCTGCCTATTTTTCTCATGGATGTCCTAAGCCCTAAACCCTCTCTCCCAGCTCAGATATTCTAATAAAAGTTCTTCAGCATCATACTTTTGACTTTTGGCCTGGATCTTAGCTATGTTGGTCACTAGAAGAGGGCAGTTAATGCTATTGGGGCAGTTGGTTGCTAAAATCCCCTAGACAGGCTATGGATGACTCGGGTATTCCAGCGGCTTCTTCAGGGGTGAGTGCTACAGAAGTAAATGGCGGGGTGATAGCAGATGCATCTGTAAGCGTCCGTTGTCCGCATATAATCATACATGGTACAATTACATGTAGTTTGGGATTCTATTCCAAACCCCTATTCCAAACTGCATGTAATTGTACCATGTGTGATTACATGTGGACTGCCGTGGAGAGATGTGGCTACTGTCACCCTGTCATTTACTTCAATATGTACAGCTGCCCCATCTGAATGGGACACCTCGGATTCCTTCTGCAGGAATCTGTAGGTTCTTGTCACAAGAATCCCAGTTGTGAATGGGGCCTAATGGAGGCTTATATGCCATCTGTAACCGATTGGTGAGAAATACCTCCAAAGAGAGGGAAATTCCTGGTGGTCAGCAGACTCACCAGAAAAAGTGTCCCCATTGGAAGATTTCTAATTTTTTCCTGTTCTGATGACAACCCAAAATTGGGGATTTTCTTTCACTTTCAGTGATAACAGTCATCAAGATAAATAGAGATGGTGAATCTCCCTAACTGGCACACAGATAGCAATAAAACCCTGACAGGGGTTCTAATTCCTCCCCACTCTATCCAAAACCATGTTTTGGCTTCTGTTGCACTATAGAAAAAGAAAGCAAAAAAAAAAAAGAAACCACCAATGTATTCTTGAGGCCCGGAGCAGATCTGAGCGCCTGCCACGCGACCCCATTTATTTAAATGGGGTGACATCCGAGCTGCAATCGCAGAAAAAAGGTGCATGTACCCTTTTCTCTTCCGTTCATTGAAGGACACAGGGAACATATCTAGGATTATGTACTGTAGGGTTATATCACCACCTTCAGGAGAAGGACTCTGGGCACAAAACTAAAGACCAATCACAGCCTAGGGGCGGCCCTTGCCGGTGGCCAAACCCCCCACCTGCTGACAAGACTCCATTTTTTTGCCTAGCGTCAGGAACAAGGAACCTTCCCCAACCTCCGTCCTTCTTCTCTTCGTCTCAGCCTCCCTACGTGTGGCGGTGCCCTGGTGGGCCTTACCTGGAGGAGGAAGTACACTGCCTCTGCTGGGAAATGGGTAGGGGCTGGAATCAGCTCTCCTTGCTGTGCGGCTGCCGGTGACGCCTGGTGGCTCCGTGAGACCCTTACGCGTTTCCTACGATTTACCTTTTGCCGCGACTTCTTCGCAGGATTGCGGCCGAAGGGATTCCCGTCATTCTCGTGGCTCCGGATTGGCTGAGAAGGGCATGGTACGCGGAGGTGGTTTGGTTGGTAGCTGATGTGCCCTGGCGGCTGCCACTGCGTCCAGATCTTCTGTCCCAGGGTGCGCTGTACCATCCATCTTTACAGTCGCTGGCTTTGATTGCATGGCTGTTGAAAGCCAGGTGTTGAGGGACCACGGTCTCTCAGACGCAGTTATATCCATGATGCTGAGGGCTCGTAAGGCTGTGTCCTGAAGGATCTACCATCGCACGTGGAGGGCTTATTTTGCCTGGCGTGAGTCGGGTGGTTTACCAACTCGTTTGTTTTCTGTGACCAGGATTCTGGCCTTTCTGCATCGGGGCGTGGATCAAGGTTTGGCCTTGAGTACGATAAAGGGTCAGGTTTCGGCCTTGAATGTTCTTTTTCAGAAGCCCATAGCTTCCAATGTCTTGGTTCGCACCTTCATGCAGGGGGTTACACGTATTGCTCTGCCTGTTCAGTCCCCGTTGCCACCCTGGGATCTGAACTTGGTGCTTTCAGTTTTGCAGGAATCTCCTTTTGAACCTTTGCGTGAGATTCCGCTTCTGACTCTGTCTCAAAAGGTGGCCTTTTTGGTTACGATCACCTCTGTCCACAGGGTTTCGGAGTTGGTGGCTCTGTCTTGCACGTCGCCGTTGCTAGTCCTGCATCGGGACAAGGTGGTTCTGCGTCCTCGGCCGTCCTTCTTGCCTAAGGTGGTTTTGGCTTTTCATCTCAATGAGGACATTGTCTTGCCTTCCTTGTGCCCGAAGCCTGTTCAAAGGAAGAAGAGGGCGCTGAATTGTTTGGACGTGGTTCACGCTCTCCGTGTTTATTTGGAGGCTACAGCTTCTTTCCGGGAATCGGATTCCTTGTTTCTTGTTGCGGATGGCCCTTGGAAGTGTCGGACGTGAGCCTTCGTTTTCTGTTAAGGCCCATTCTACTAGGGCTGTTAGGGCATCCTGGGCTTTTCGTCACGGTGCCTCTGTTTCTCAGGTTTGCAAGGCCGCTACTTGGTCTTCCGTTCACACCTTTGCCAAGTTTTACAAGGTGGATGTTTTTCGGCATCTGTGGACGCTGGGTTGTGGCGCAAGGTGTTGCAGGCGGCCATTTGAGACAGTGTTTTCTGTTGGGTTTTGTTTTTTCTGCCCACCCCTCTTCTGGTACTGCTCTGTGATGTCCCTACAGTACATGATCCTAGATCTGTTCCCTGTGTCCTTCAATGAACGAAAGAGAAAATAGGATTTTTGTACTCACCCTTAACATCCTTTTCTCTCCGTTCATTGAAGGACACAGGTCACGCCCTCTCTGTTTGAGTGTGTACTCCTAACTGCTTGTTACTTACTGGAGTCTTGTCTGCAGGTGGGGGGTTTGGCCAACGGCAGGGGCCGCCCCTAGGCTGTGATTGGTCTTTAGTTTTGTGCCTAGCGTCCTTCTCCTGCAAGTGGCGATATAACCCTACAGTACATGATCCTAGATCTGTTCCCTGTGTCCTTCAATGAACGGAGAGAAAAGGATTTTACGGTGAGTACAAAAATTCTATTATTTGAGATACAAGACGTGTGTCTGTTTTAGTGTCTTTGTTCGGATGCACAGGCGGAATCACAGCGGGAAACCACGCAATCCGCCCGGCACAACTGGGGTGCCATTCAATAATGGCACCTACAGCTCAACCTTCTGTGCTGGGCGACTCCATGACCGCGCAACAATGCGCACGGAATCGTGCACACGGTCAGGAGTCGCCTAGGTGTGCACCGGCCCTGAAACTAGTTGTTTAGAGGTAAGGAAGCTAATGAGAACATTGTATTTGTGTGGAACTAACATTTTAAAAGCAACAGTGTTTCACATCTGCTTTTCTGGCAAGCAGACCATGGCAATTTGAAAGCTATTATGGGACATTTGCTTTCATGTGATCTGCAGTACAGCTTTATAATATACTTCTAAAGATATATTCCTGCCTCTTCAACAAATGACCATATACTTTCATCTTTCAAGACCACATGAAGCGTGCTTTTAAGATTAAGCACATTTATTTAAATGTGTATAGGAAAGCTGACACAGAGCAACAAGAAAGTGAGTAACAAACGCCTGTCTGATATAATGCTTCTGAAAATGATATTTTGGGGAGGTGTCCTTATTTAGATAAAACTAATTCACTATTCAGGAACCCGGACAGCACGTCATGACCCACCTCCCAGCTTCCTGATTGGCTAGGAAGCTGGCTTCACTTGTTCCTAGGCAGCCTGACTTCCGGATCAGTCAAGAAGCCGGGAGCCGGGTCATTACGTGCCGCCTGGCTCCCTTGGCACTGCCAGTCAGAGGGAGACCTCCCTCTAGCCGGAAGTTCCGGTATCGGAGCATTTGTACGAGTACTCGCCCAAATACTTGGCATCGGCACTAATACCAATGCTAGTAAATACAGGTCTGCAACTGGTAGATATGCATACCTTGAACTCCAAATAGCTATTTTATATCATCAATATTGGTTAATCAATTTATATGTTATTGTTAAAGGAATAAAAGAGATTTTCAGAATATCCTGACTCACTAGAAGGAACAGCTGTACATATTTATGTCACACAGATTCACGGACTGCTTGGAGAAGCAAAAACATTTCGCAACTTGAATTTCCTCCAGCTGAAGAATAAATGTATGTCTACTTTGCACTATCTCAGGACTTCTCCAGAATATGTTTTTAATTTAACTAAGAAAACCTTTATAAGGCAAAGGCATTGAAATTTCCGAATATTTGATGAAAGTGGTGCTTCTGTTCAATTAAGTTTTTTGTTTCTTTGTATTTCTCAAGGAAAATTTGATTGTCACTAAACTGTGAAAAACTAACCACAGTTATATTTATTACATGGACTTCACAGGTTTCCATAATGTCTCCCAGTTCTTCAGGCTAATGTACAACCTTATACTGACATTACTGTCTCTAGTTTCCACTGCTACTGTAAGGTTCTTTCTGGGTTCAGATATACTGCAGGATCTATCCGGTCTTATGGTTTCTTTTGCCATTATATTATGAAGCCTTTGCTTTCATTTACCCTGAATAATTTACCTCATTATATTATTATTATTATAATACAGGATTTATATACTGCGCCTACAGTTTGCGCAGCGCTTTACAATATAAGGAAGACATTACAATCACAAAACAATTCAAGACAAGATGGTAAGGAGGGCCCTGCCCCTGAGGGCTTACAATATAAAAGGGAGGGGCAAGTGATACATGAGGTGGTAGCTGTGTGGGGATGAATTGTTTGAGAGTTCCACATAATGGGGAGACTCTAGAGAAGTCCTGGAGGCGAGCATGGGAGGAGTTGACAAGGAAGCTGGAGAGCAGAAGGTCTTGGGAGGAGCGTAGGGGACGGTTAGGGTGATGCTTAGAGACAAGGTTTGAGATATAGACTGGGGCGGAGTTGTGAATGGCTTTGTAAGTGGTTGTTAATATTTAGAATTTTATCCTTTGGGTGATTGGAAGCCAGTACAGGGATTGACAGAGGGGGGTTGCAGACACTGAGCAGTTGATTAGGTGGAAAAGTCTGGCAGAACTTTTGTTTAACTGCCTCTGATACCCCAAAACATACTTTTTATACTCCACCTCCTCTAGTAGAATGATAGAACATTTGTTGATCCTTTCCTTGTTTTGTTACATGGATTCCTGTCCACTAGCCCACCAATTCATATATTGGTGGATGTCTGAGCCAGGGGCGGATGCAGAGTCTAGTCTCAGGAGGGGCACTGCCAGAACATAAGGTGTTGCTTACAGAACAGAATATTCCAATAATACATTATGTTGCAGTTGTTTGTTATGTATAACAGCAATTGTGCCTTTTTTTTTTTTTACACATCCTGACACTTTTGTGTGCAGGAATGGAATCTCTGCCAAACAACATTTAGTACATTACTGTCATTAAAATGGGTCTGCCATCCCCAATACACATTACTGTGTAGCTTTGCGATAAACACAGTCCAGTGTGAAGGATGGAGGTCCCCAGACTGTCGGTAGTTACCAGGGCCCCCTTCATCCTGTCTGGGCCCCCAAGTGACAGAACGCTAGGGTCTGATCGCAGCTGCAACCGATGTGACCCTGGTAGTTCTGCCACTGTATAGAGGACTACAAATCCCAGCAATACATTATACAGCAATGCAGAATAAAACCAGCTATAGAGGGCTACAAATCTCAGCAATACATTATACATCAATGCAGAAGACCACCGGCTATAGAAGAGTACAAATCTCAGCTTCGGCAGATCACTCGCTGCCGTTCGCCACTATTCTCATAGGGGCCAAACAGCAGTGAGTGAAAAGCCGAATGCTGCCGAGCGGCATTCGGCTCGGCTATTCTGCTCGGTACCTTGTTGTTATTGTTTAATGACAGATCAGCGTCGCCAGGTCATTTGGGGTCCCTGATCTGTCATTACAACTGGGCGGAACGAGTCGTGAGATCACGGCTGGCACTGCCCAGCTGTCATTTGTGCGGAGAACGGTCGGCTTCGGCCGACCTTTCTCCACGCTTTGCCTGTCACTTTGGCTCAGCTGAGACAAAGCATATGCGTTCGGCTCGGCTGCCTTCGGTTGCTGTTCGGGTTATTGTGAATAGCCCGTACAGCAGCCCTTCGGTTCGACTGAACCAAAGGGCAGAGGCGGCCGAAGCGAGCAGAAGAATCAACCGAAACTACGTCTGAATCCTTCAACTCTTTAGTGAATAACCCCCTAAGTCCTCAAGATACCCTTGAGATGGTTGGTATATAAGTTCAAGGAAAGTTGTAGTTTGTGGATCACAGTGTCCAGCTGTTCACCTGCCCTCTGCACTTTCTAGAGCCTTGCGGCAATGGTTTTAAAGTTTTTCTTAAGGTCCATTGCCATAGACTGCAGGTCGTTCATGCAAAGCATCTATTTGATGTAAGAGAGGAGTATTTAATTGTCGCCTGATTCAGTATTGCTGGCCTGTTGTTGTTCTTAAAGGATGGCAGGTGTTGAGGCCTGGCTGTGAGACATCTCTGCTATCTTCTGAAATTTTGATTGGAACAGTTTGGGGATATTCCTGGCAAACTGAGATTGAGAGGGTTTATTATAGTGCTGAATATAGGTTTTTCTTCAATGCTCAGGAATAAAACTAAAGTGTGGCCATTTCTTGTGTGTGCCAAGCCATATCCCCTATATTCCCACCTTCATGTTGTTCTCAGCCTTGTCTTGTGAGCTTTTTGTTTAATATAGGTTCTACTTTATCTCCATTGTGGTTGATGCCTTTCATTTGCATGTTCTTGCTTCGTCACCCATCATTGCTTGTTTATGTGTACATTGCTTCATTTCCCTGCTTCTCCAAATGTTGCATGTCCTTGTTCTGAGGTTGTTTGTACTGTCCTGGCATTTCAGAGCTTAAAGAAAATGTGACAAGCAGTCAGAATTTTAGGGTTGATACATTTCAAGTATGTAGACTCTATGGGGTTATTCACAAAAGGGTGAAGAGTTTGGAGCAGGCAGGGGAAGTAAACAATCTAGGACAACATAGCTGAACTGGAAAGTGAGCTGAATTGGAGAATATTTCCAAATCAGCTATTCTGGCCTAGATTGTTTACTGCTCCTGCCTTCTCCAAACTATACACCCTTTTGTGAATAGCCCTGCATAACTTTCACACAGACTAAAAAATATACACCTAATTGTTTGGTTTTATCAAAGAAATGCAGAAGAATATTTCTGGCCTAAAGTTATGAAGAAAGATTATTATGTAATATGTTTTATTACAGAAAGTAAGCAAACTATTGACTTTAAGCCAGTAATCCATTGTAAAGTCAATAGTTAGCTCAGCCATCAGCAGTAGAATTAGGTTAAATAGAGAAAGGATGAGGCAGGTACAAAATAATATCCGCCAAGCATGTATAAACTTAGCAGTAATGTGATACATTCGTAAAAATGCTGTGCATGCAGTAATTACATAGTTGCCACCCAACCGCCATTCATCTGTGGATTTTGCGGCAACAAACATAAAATATTCCAGTACTAAAAAGGCACAACACCCTCATATAAACTAATAGCAAAAAAAGCACAAGTTGTACCTCCCAAATCATATAGAAGCAAGCTCTAAGTCCAAACAACAGTCATACAAACACATGGACAATTTGATTGGTAGACTCAAGAGTTCACTGATAACCAACAAAACAGATAACAAGCTGTCTCTAATAAATAATGTGTGCTCAGTTTTGCTATAATAATCACATTGAACAGCAATTATCAGGACACCAAAGGGCTGATTTATAAATCTTTTTTCCATCATATAGCTGTGTGAATGTTCCTCCTTCCATAATGTGATATGACCAGTAATGAAGTGCTTTACTTTCTTAGTAGTGCAACACCTAATAAGGAGGTATATAGTAGAAGTTACTTATTCAATATATACATCTTATTGCTATTCCCTTATGCCCTGTGCAACTCCCACTTGATCTCAAAGACTGTATGCTTAATTATGAAGCATGGATGTCCTGAATGAACGCTTTAGGAGTTGCCTTAGCTCTTCAACTAAATTTTAATATAGTGTATGGAATACAAATATCCACCTAGGTTATTTCTCACTCCCATGGCTTCGCCAACATTCACTCATCACTAGGCCAGAGGTGACCAAACAAGGCACAATTAAAAGAGAAAATGTAATTACAAATTTTCAGTGGAATGCTTCCCCAATCTTACCCATTGGTTCTAAGCAATGGTTAAAAAAAAATCATATCAATATCAAGGCATTCCTGCTTATTCTAATTCTTATAATTTGTTTAATAAACTGTCATTTGGTGTTTATTTTGAAAAGTAGAGTATCCCCTGACATACCCCCGGGGTACATAAACCACCGCCAGAGAAACAAAATTCTAGAGACTTGGTAGGGTAATGGATCCCGTTATATTCAATAACTGAAATTTTCTCGGCATGCTGGTTTCTGGAGGACTTGGAGTACGATCTCTCCAAGATGGAGCTTTGGGATATGTCACATTATCATGTGATTTTATATTGGCCTCAGTAACATGGCAAAACTGGGAATTCTGTTGCAAATCTTTCTGCACTGGGTCTCTCTCTAGGTCTAAGAAATATAAAAACTTGTAAGAATGTAATTGAACTTGTCAACAGCCACTCAAACCTAAATTAAAGGTTTACTTTGAGTCAGCCTATTGAATATATATACAGAGGAAAAGAAATTCAGAAAAACACAGCATAGTGATAACTTTAAGTTTTTTTAAACCTGATAATAACACATATATTTTATCACCATTCTTTGCTGAATCACACTATGAAGTTTTCAAAGGAAACCTGTACTAAGTGGGATCAGCGTTTCTGATTTACATACTTGTTTGGTTATTGATTGAAATTACTATAGTTATTGGGTCAGTGTGACCGCATGTAGCTAGCAAATTAGCAAAGACACTCTACAGTAGAGGTTTCCTTTAACATTGATATTTTTTTTAATTAAATAGAAATACAGTTTTGTATTATATTATTGAACTACATTTTTCAATACTTTATTTTGAAATTGTTATGTCTCCCTGGAAAAGTCAATCTGGAAGTACATTTGTTTTCATTTGCCTACTATGATTGGATTTCTAATGAAATTTCTAATAAAGTGACTCTGAATCTTCTGGCAATAACCACATTTATTATATGTGCACTTGGAAGCAAAAGCCACTATTGCACAAGCCAATACTGATCTCACTGACCCCCAGGACTCTCTCTGAGCCAGGACATACTTCTGAATCTGGCATATGTGGATGAAAATGAATGTGAAAATTACATCTTACATTTCTAAAGCAAAATTCTACATTTCTGTGCAGTACACTGCATATCAAACTGAAGATGAAAGTTGATTAATACAAAAAACACTTTCACTGAAGTTCTTCAATATTAAAGTGACAAAAAACTCAGCAATTAAATCTTAAAATTGCATTCAAGCACCTTAACTATTAACAAAAATGTATCTTATTTGAGTATCACTAGGTGGTAGATCCTCAAATCATCTCTGAATTGGAATTGTCAATGTCCTTTCTTCTGGAGGGTGGCTACTTTTATTCCGTATGGTCCCTGTGTGCGTTGTAAAGTAGCCACCGCTCCTGTGATGGACTACAATCTCACGTTTAGTCTACTAATTTGTATTGAGATTGTAGTCCATCACAGGAGTGAGCTTGGAGCAGTGACTACTACAACACACACAGAGACAGTGTCAACATGATTTCAGATATCATTTGAGGAACTATAGCGGAGTGATACACAAATAAAATAAATTTTTGTTAATAGTTAAAGTATTTGGATGCATTTTTAAAGATTTAACTCCTGAGTTTAGTTTGACTTTAAGCAATAGTTCATGTTAGAAAAAATATACAGAAATATATTGTTACATTTTAAAAAAAAGTACATGCCCAGCTTTTATGAATGATTGAAATGAGTATTTGCTTATGCTATAAAGTTACATTTAGGCAAATGTGCTGTTTTCTCATAACATTTATACCGTTCTTAACAAACATAGCCATATTAATAAAATACAAATATTCCTCTTTAAATATTGATTTATTATCTGTAACCAGCATACTGTAGCAGCAGTATGCTGGTTACCTCCTGATCTCCACAAGATTTACAAAGCTCCCCATTCTCGCTGTTTACTGCATTCTACACATTCCTTATGCCTTTGATTCTGTAAGATATACACTTAAAGGGGAAAAAAAAAAGAGGAAAAAGGTCTGCTTAATAGGATCACCACCTGCTCCCTTGGGGCCGATAGGAATGATAAATGAAAGTAAATATGCTGCAAGTTCACTTGTGACATGTTGACTTCAACCGGAGATGATGGTGAAATATACCGCCCTGATATCATACTCAAAAAGTAGTCCTTATCTCAGTCAGATATGGAAAAATGATCTCATGTTTGAAGAGGATGAGAAGAGGGTGAATGTACATTAATAATGGGGAGAGCAATAATAATACAATTACATAAATTTATCTGACATGCCAGTTTGGTGTTTTCAGTTGGAAAATCTGATCTATTTACAACTTGAACAGACTTGAACATGAACTTAGTGAATTGAATGTTTACAGTACCTGTACTTGTCAGTTTGTATTGCATGCTGCCTTAAGCCGAGCTTTAGGCAGACAGGAGAAAATAAAACTAAGAAGCTTTTAGGAACACCAAGTCATATCATGTAAAATGTTGGCTTATTTCTTGCTCTCTGGCACTCGATATTTTCCCAGACTCCCTTTCTGCTGTTTGGACATGTCTACTGTGAATATTGTTCACTGGAATTATATTGTATTTATATGTTTTTCTTATCAGTCTGCGAGTTTTTCTATAATTTTACTTTTATAAATGGCACGTGTCATAGCGTATCAAACCTTCTAAGAAATCAGCAGCCTTAAAAAAATAGCAAGCATACAATTTCAAAATGAAAAGCAAAAATGATCTTGACCCATGGAAGGCTCAATTCCTAAATGTTCCCTTCCAGGAGATAGACATTTGACAAAGGCTTGGAATGAGAGTATGACCACTGTCTTTATTTAATGTTACTAATAACTTTACTTTTGCTGAATGTGAGAAGAAATTCGTCTAAGTTGGGATCCGCTCCGGCTCCGGCGTATCTCTAATCCCAACTAAGGTTCTGTTGTCAGCTGAAATGCTTGATTCCACTCTGGAGAGATTATACATAAATTGCTACAGAGAATCCACTAAATGGCCAATCACCAAAGCATGATATTATTAATTTAAATCACCATGAAATTATTTTTTTTGAATCATTGAAGCATGATGTTCATAATGTAGTTGTCAAATATTCCTCCATGAAAGAGGTAATTGTGGTCTGATTTTAGGATTACCATATAGGCTTTAAAGAAGAACTATGAGGTGAGTGCTTTTCACTCACCTCATAGTTCTAGCCGACCTGTGACAATGAGACTGTCACAGGTTGGCTCAGTAGATCGGGAGGTGAGCGAACACATATCGGGTTCGCTCACCTCTCGATCCTGTCACGTCTCTCTGCCGTGACAGGGGGAGGGGCTGGATTCCCCTCTCCCCGCTCCGATCTGCCAGCGCTGACTGGCGGAATGGACAGGGGAGGGAGCAGGTACAGCTGGCTCTGCCTCTAGATAGGCAGAGCCAGCTGTCACTCACGCAGCTGGGCGGATCCCGTCGTCTAAGTTGGGATCCGCTCCAGCTGCGGCGTCTCAGTATACTGCGAGCTGTAACGGGAGGACGCTAGTTTGTGTCCTCCCGTTACCCTAAGGAGAACTATGGGGAAAAACACTGACCCCATAGTTCTCCTTTAAGTTGGTGCATCATCAGCCAACACCTATAGTACTCTGTGTACAATTGTGTCACGTGTCTTGGTCCTTAATGTATCCATATCTATAATGTTGTATATTTTACAGTGTTGTAAATAAGAAGCATACAATGCTATCAATTCATTTAGCACTATGCTCGCTGACTTGCTGAGCCTTAAAAAATACCCATTTAAACCCCACCCCAATGGCAGCAGGATCTGCTTTTCCCGGTGTCATGTATGTTTGTGGTGGGGATGATGAAAAACATGTCACATAAGCCTATTAATTATGGTATAACAGGGATTGAAACGTTACAGAATAATATAATGGGCATTTTTCAGGTTTCTATATCAGTATGTGACCCAAATGAAACAATTCTACTTCATTTCTTGTTTTTGGGATGCCTGTGCAAGAAACAGGGTGTATGCTTGTGACTCTGCTGTAAAAACAGAGAACAGTAGAAACATTGTAAGTTCTACCTTTTCCCTACTATACTAAAAATATGTTTTTGTGTTTGTCCCCATTTGAGAGACGTTCTATCACTTCATGTTCTGAGCAGAAAACAATTTTCTTAGTGAAACAAAGAAAAATAAAATCTTGTTAGAGTTTCTAACTCTTCTCCGTTATATTCAAAATGAAATAATACATTCTGGCTGGAGTTGACCTTTAATATTGTATGTGTATTGTGTATTTTCTTCATACTCAGGTAGTGCAAATAGTGCAGTGGATTGGATTGGATCCCATGTTCCAGAGCTGAAAGATGAGAATGATCTTGAAACAAAAAGGAAAATTAGTAATTATGTTAATATAGTGCAAAAATTAGAGTAAAAAAAGTATTAAAAACAACTTCTATCTAAGAGTTAAATCTAGGGATGCACAGATACTTTTTGAGTACCGATGCTGATACCTGGCATTTTCATGAGAACTACCAGGGTTTCAGCGGTTGCAGCTGGGACCTAGCTCTGGCGCTCCACCACTGTCCTGAAATCATTAGTCGATATTGTTTTAGAAAAACTGTCACATGACAATAAACAAAAGTGTATTAGTACTTGTAAGTACTTGGGCAAGTACCAGTGCTTGTACTCGCAAAACTGGTTTCAGTGCATCCCTTTATTTATATTTATAAAAACAAAATCCTACATTAAAACAAATCCTCCTTACAAACGACAGCTGCCTCCTAACTTTTGAATTTTTCTCTATTCTAGTCTTGGAGCTCCAAAAGTATCTGTACTTGTACTTGTACCGAGTACTGTACTTGGTATCGGTGCATCCCTAGTTAAATCCATTCGACCTGATACCACCTCCTGAGAAAACCCTGTGTGATCAGCTGCTTACATTACAAACCACTTAGCTATTCTGCATAGCTATTCTCCACTGAATTAATTCAAGCCAAAATATATAACTTTGGCAGATGTTAAGACATACCAGATGCATGTTTTACAGGTCTTTATTATGATAAGATGCAGAGTTCATCTTGTGCTGCAAATATTTTACTTCTATAATTAAGCAGTTTGTACATATTCAACTCATACTCATCCTCCTATCTTTCAGATTGTGGTTACCTAATCAACTATGAAACCATTTATTACAATGAATCTAGCGTATTATCTTTATTACTAAACTGAAGTACTATATTTACAGTTTAAGAGTTAGAAATGTCATGCTGGGATCCTGGGTTGAACTTCTAGCAGATAATTGTGAAAGGTTATTACATTATTGGCATCTCTGGGGCAGGAGTGTAATGAATACAGTTGACGCTTCCCTGCAAAGAGTTGCAGTCCATATTGACCCTGTATAAATATTGATAACAAGGGTGGAAATGCTGAAAGCAGAGAAGAGGACTATGGGGAAGGGAAGGGGGTGGGTGGACGGGATGATGAGAGGTGCAGGACAGTAAAGACACCTGAAAAGCAGTACAAGGGAGTGCTGTTGTTGGACAATAGAAGGATGCTGGTAGTAAATGAAAGGAGCAGTTAAGGGGATGCTGGAGGTGGATGAGAGGACTAGTAAAATGAGAGAGAGGAAAGAACACTTCAGGTGGGCACTGTAGGTGGAAAAGAAGAGCAATAAAGAGGGATAAGGGTTGCTGGAGGCCAACACTAGGAGATGTTGAGAGGTAAAACCTAGGGGCAGGTGGGAGGACTGGTGCAGAAGGATGCTGGAGACAAATGAGAAGTGCAGTTCTGGGTAGTGGTGCTAGAGGCTAATGAGAGGAGCAATAAAGTAAGTTCTGGAGGTAAATACTGAAGCAGTATAAAGAGGTGCTGACAGTCGATAAGAGGAGTAGTGCTAAGCTGCAGTGGAGATTGATAAGGAGAGCATTAAAGAGCATAAAGGGAGCTGAAAACAGGTGAGAGGAACAGTGCAGAGGCGCTGGGGGTGGATAAGTGGAGAAGTATAAAGGGTGCCGGAGAAAGTTGGAAGGAGCTTTAATGGGGGGGGGGGGGGGGGGGGGGGTTGCTGGAGGCTGCAAATCAGGGCAGTTGGGGGTTGTAGGTGTACAAGAGGTATTCTTGGTGCTTCATGGTCAATGAAAAAATGATTGAAAACGTAAAAAATTAAGAGAATAGAGCAAAAACAGACATTAGATCTCCCTAAGCTACAGAGTAAAAAGATGAACTAGCTGAGTCAGAGGTGCAGCATGCAAACAAGAATCCTTTCTACTTTGAGACAAAATAGGTCCTATATTCATAGGATCATCCAAAATGGTAAGTAAAAAAACACAATTCTAATATGAACAAGAACTCAGAACTCATTTACATTTTAAACAGTTGCACTTGAGGCTCTTTGAGGATTCTACAAACGAGCCACAAATTAGAAATCAGAATCACACACACGACAGTATCCATCCTTCATCTTAAGACTTGTACAGCATTCTGGCTTTTGTTCAGGAGCATCTGGTAAGTTCATGTTTTATGGTACACACTCTGCTGGAGCCTGACCTCAGATCTTGGACGTCATACCTGGAAAAACGGTAACAAGTAGGATTTATAGAACATAGTAATTCACTACAAACATGATTATGCTCCATGGAAAATAATGTCATCCTGCTATCTGCTCCTTAAGAATTGAAATGGTTACAATAAACAAAAATTATTACCTATAAACAGCATTCATCCATTTTGTAAGCTTATTGTTTTGGAATTGAAATCTGTTTTATAGTTAAAGCTAAACTCCAGGTATAAAGTATTATGCATACTTACATTGGTCTACCTACTGCAGTGCTTCATAGAGATCTTCCAGGTCTTTTATGGTACTGAGCTGAGCAGCTTCCCCGAAACACGGGGGCTGCTGGTTCTGCCCAGTGGCCATTAAGAGAAAGCATAGTATTTTTAGGAATGAATAGAAGGCGTTCTCTGATTGGACCATGAGCGATAAGATTCAGCTTGAACCTTTTGGGGGGATTTTGCAGACATTTCTAGAAATATGCACTTAAAGTAAATGTATGGTTGGAATACAGACATTCAAGTATTTACATAACATTACCAGCCAGTAAAAGAGATTTAGAACAAGTCCTCACTGAACTCTGTAGCTGCAGGCACTTTGAATCAATTAATCCTCAAAGTTCACAGCAAAAGCACAGACGTCATTATCTCTCAGCACCTTGGCTCCCCCTGCTCCCCCTCTCAGTGCACCTGGTCTGTGTTTATATCAATTACAGATTAAAAGGATGGAGCACTGCTGGGGGTAGGATATCGGGTAAAACTGACAAGTGCAGCCCCTACCATAACATGGTAAACATGGCAAAACAGAGCCAACTTTACCCTAGAGATAAGTTATGCTCCAAAAAAAAAGAAGCAGTGGGCAAATGACTGCTTATAAAGGAATATTCAAGAAGCAGCACGGGGAGTGCGCAAAGTACAGATGCACAGAATGAATCATGCAGAAGCAGGGAAATCCATACATTGAAGTTTCCTCTTCCGCAAGCGCTACAGTAATGACATTACCATATCTCAATGTATACAGTATCTTTTAAAACTAGCAATCAAGGCAGCAGTGCTTTTCACACTAGAGAACTACAGCAATGAGGCTGTAGGCACAGAGGTGCCTAGGAACCCTTATATACCAGGAAATGCACTGGTATTATTGTTTATTGTTGCTTAGACACTATTAATATTTCTAGATGTTTCCTATCACATAGAAAATGTTACATTTTTGAATTCAGGTCCACAGAGATTAAAATGTTGCTAAGCAAAATGTGTTCTTCTATTAGGGAGTGAAGATAGTTTTTACCCATCACAATTGTATTTTGTGATTCGTCCGTTTTATAAAGACACTAATTTTATGCTTTTTACAGTTCAGTTATATATACTTAAAATAGGGGCTTTTAAAAAAAAGTGTGTATTGATAATGTGGTGCTGCAAATATCAACAAACAAAATAGGCAAGCCACTCCCCTGGTGCTATCTGAAGGGCTTAACTGTCAGTCTGACAGCCAGTTCCAGAGTAATAGCAAAGCCCTACAGATTGCACTAGAAAGCAGCTCTTCCACCGTAGTCTGTGGATGCAGCAGGTCCACATTCCCAGCAATTCTTTATCATTGAAGGCTTCTCTGACCTACGGGTTGGCTCAACCCTGATGTTAGGCACAGCAGGATATTGTACAAAAGAGCAGCTGCAATAGTGCATGGGCTATCTAGAGAAATCCCCTTTAAAGCAGACTGTACAGTCAAATCTGATAATTGTAATGCTGAAATATTCATGTCAACTTTTCAAAACACAGTCAAAAAGTACTTTCATATTCCTGTCAAGAGTGCCAAACTCTTTAGGAACTGTCATGTCTCTTTTTTATCTGTTTGACTGCAGACTGAGAAGCTGAGCACTTCCGTGTTCATCCTACCCCACCCCTGATCTCCTGCAACTCTACATCCCCCAGCACACATGGTAGGGGGTATCAGGCAAGGAATGGGGGGTGTCACCTTCAAACAGATGTAGAAGTGATATGGTGGCTTTAAAGCTGCCCAAATTACAAAGCTGACAGCTGGCTGTAAAATGGTAAAAACAAACTCCCGACTGCTATGGCATTATCATAAGGGATGTAGATCCAGTGTCAATGACAATGAGCGATGCCCTGACAACCCTTCAACACGATGGCGACCTCATTCACATGAGAAAAGGCCGGCACGTACAGCTTTCATCCAGCAGGTCCCGGGAAGGACAGGTGCTGCATGTGATTAGTATGCAGCCCCCTTCCTTCTCTATGGGAGTACGCGGCCGTACGCTGCCCTATGCTCACCTCAAGTGCAGGTCCGTACGGATGCGGGTGTCCCGGCTCAGATGCAGACAGGGTCCATCAATTAGTACGCAGCCCCCGTCCTTCTCTATGGGAGTACGCCGCCCTACGCTCACCCACCCTGCACGTTCGTGCGGGTGTCCGTACTCATACGCTGAAAGGATGGATTCTGTCTGCGTCCAAACCGAGACACATGCACCGGTACGGACCTGCACTTGGGGTGAGCATAGGGTGGTGTACGGCCACGTACTCCCACAGAGAAGTACGGGGGGTGCGTACTAATCACATGCAGCACCCGGGAGCTGACCGATACGGCTGTGCACGCAGCACGGAGCTGTAGGTGCCGGCCTTTTCTCATGTGAATGAAGCCTAAAGCTGCGTCACTGCTACTCCCTTCACAAATGACAGTAGGGGGCTGCTTGACGTCATTGGCCAAATACGCTGAGTGACCAGATTATTATGACCACTCCATCAGTACTTCGTTGGGCCTGAAGATGACTCCACGAGATGACTTCGTTGGGCCGCCTCGTGACTCCACGAGATGTTGAAAGGTGATGCGAGGAATCTCACACTGCACTGTTGCCCTTCTGTTGTCTTGTACCAGTCTTGCCACTCTCCGTTCTGCCCTAACATTGACTAGTGGCTGACGGCCACAATTCGCATGTTCAGACCCAGATTCTCGGCTGACAGTCCAGTCTTTAAACACTTTAACAACAGCTGCTCTAACGAATTCTGCTGTTTTGCTGATACTCGCTCAATGGCTCCAAGCGCCAACAATCATCCCACGTTCAAAGCCTGTTAAATCGCGTTGTTTACCCGTATCTTCAGAAAAAAAATCACTTCTACTGTCGTGGTAAACAACCTGCTTCCCTATTTATAATGGTCTGGCCCTCTAGCAACTTCAGCGCGAAATTATAGCTAATTAAAGCTAATTTGCCTATAAACCTCAGGTGGTCATAATAATCTGGCCACTCAGTGTATAGTCATAATCATATGTGGTCAATTATGTTTTCTGTAATCCCCTCCAGCTTGTTAAAATTTGAAACAAACTGGCCAGAAGCTGTCATTTAGTGGTGGTCATGATACTGCTACTAATGGATGACTTCCAGCTGCACCAGCCGCAGGATGGGACAGGTGGACGAACCATCCAAATATGCAAACAGGTTGGGTTCGGGTCAAATTCACGATCAACTCGAAACCAAAGCTCATCCCTCAAGCCTTACTGCAACTGTAGAACTTGGATAACACAGGACTGCTGAGTGTGTTTGGTAAGAAGTTGCCTAAGGGCCTTTGTCACTTGTACAAACACACTCACTGGTTCTCTTATATGATCTGGTAATTGTTTACAGGGAATCGTCATGTCTTTGTTTTTTTTATTTTGAATGGATGATAGGACTGCCCAAATCCACTCATTCTAAATAAAACAGCACTTATATTTGAGAGATCATTTAGTTTAAACTAGTTCAGAGTTCTGGAAGGAATGTGACATGTTGTACCACTTTTAGCTAGAATTCACTTATTTCTATGCATACTGTAAATATTTTAGTCTGTGCCCATCCATCACAATCTGTGTTCACCAATGTTTCTCAGTCTGTGTAAATGTGAATTTTGGTGTTCAGTTATCTTTGTGATGCTGCCTTGGTATTTTACCTTTAGATGTTTATCACACCCCTCAACAAATCCTAATTGTCATATAATTCACATCAAGGGGTAGGTCATCTAATATATACAGTATGTTTCTATACTAGTATATGCATTCATATTTTCTATACCGTATATACTCGAGTATAAGCCGAGATTTTCAGCCCATTTTTTGGGGTGAAAAGTGCCCCCCTCGGCTTATACTCGAGTCAGCGCCAGCGCGTCATCTTACTTACCTCACCGAGCGTCGCGTCACTGCTGCTCGGTGTGCGGCGCTCCGAGCGGGGTCATCTGGCAGTCTCCGGGTCCTAATTTAGGTGGCCGGAGACTGCCAGATGACCCCGCTCGGAGCGCCGCACACCGGAGCAGCAGCGACGCTCAGCGAGGTAAGTAAGAAGAAAAAAAAAACCCCCGCAGCGGCCAGTCAGGCAGGGGAGCAGGGATGAGTCAGCGGCGCGCTGATCAGGCGAGAGGAGCTCCAGGTGGGGTTGTAATTTAGCGGGCAGGCACCTCTGAGCCAGCTAAATTAGGACCCCACCTGGAGCTCCTCTCGCCTGATCAGCGCGCCGCTGACTCGTCCCTGCTCTCTCCGTGCTGTGATGATCCGATCACCGGCACACAGTGAGTGAGGGGAAGGGAGGGGAGGGAGTAGAGAGAGAGATTAATTAAGCAATTATATATGTATTGTCTGCACTGTATTAGCAGTATATACTCTATATAGAGTATATACTGCTAATACAGTGCAGACAATACATTTACAATTATACTAACATGAATGTATTAAATGATCTGTATGTAGCCCTGTACTATGGATCATTTAACCCATTCATGTTAGCAGAGGATCATTGTAAATGTATTGTTGCAGGCACTCTATATGTACATGTACTATATACTACATATAGAGTGCACTGAACAATAGATTTACAATTATCCTCTGCTAATATGAATGGGTTAAATGATCCGTAGTACATGATATGTAGCCCTGTACCCCCTTTTCCACTTACAGAGCTAGGTTATTTTTCTTTTAAATAAATATTAATGTAATTTTATTGGTATCTATCTACCAGTAGCTGCCTCATTTCCCACCCTCGGCTTATATTCGGGTCAATACTTTTTCCCAGTTTTTTTTGCTAAAATTAGGTACCTCGGCTTATATTCGGGACGGCTTATACTCGAGTATATACGGTAATTATTTTTTCTAGTGTTTAAATAATTTTCTCTTTTGTACAGTAAAATATATTTTAAAACCCTGATGAAGAAAACTACATGTACAAATATTTTCTTCTCTCTTGCACCAAGATCATCACTCAATAAAAAAACATTCCAACAGGGATTGTATATTTGTATATAGAAAACTGCCAAAAGGGTCTAACTTACTAAGCCTCTACTCTCTACTCCAGCTAGTGTCATAAAGTAGCACATTATATATCACTTGTCTTTTTGCATTTATTTGGAACTTTGAGCAGAGCAAAGCCTTTTTATTGAGCTTGAACCCCCTTTATTCACTGCATTAGGGAAAAAAAAATATGACCTAGAATATCAAGCCTATGTGAACATTTGCATGGTTTGTTTAAGCTAAGTTTCTACAATGGAAGCGTTTTCTAATGTACAGTTTATATGATCAGCTCTACTCCCTATGGATATACATTTAGGATTTTTGTTGGGGTGGATAGTGTGACCCGCCCAAACCCGCTGTACGTCAATCACACATGACTACACACAGTTCTGAACCGAGTATGCCATCCCAAGGACGTGGCGATTCCCAGCTCACTGGACAACAATCTCAGGCCAGAAGACTGAGAGCGATCATTACTATGGTTGGTTAACTTCTCAGTTAACCCTTTACACACCAAACATTCACTGCCACCAAGTGTTTTTTAATGGAAACACAGACCATCCCAGCAAGTGCTGTGGCAATTCCAAAAACGTAACCTCTTGCCGTCCGCCCGTAGTAGAAAAACGGACGGACGGCACTATGATACCACTGTCCTCTCAGACAGGAATGTGACAGGTTTCACTATACAGTAGCACTCTTCACAGAGGCAAGTATACTTTAAGCTCTTATTTAGAGCGTAGAGATAAGCTTAACGATTTGTACGATCATCCTTTAATAAAACAAATGGTGCAGAAAAATATATTAACAAAGAGAGACAAAATATATAACAACAGTAAAACAAAAGAATATGAAACCTGAAGATTTAAAAATAAGAAAGCAATAATTTATTCTTCTTGTGTCATGACTGTTAATAATAGCAGTACTGTTAGCATTGTTTTTATGGTTATCATTTCCTTCGGTGTCTTAAACTAAACCTATCACAAAAATAGTAAATGCAAACTGAGTATATGAAAAAAAACATGCATAAGCAGAGGTCACCTTCAGTAAAAACCCAGTTTAAAACCAATCAGAAGATTCAGAAATATAAATAGCAGATGTTCAGAAGAAGCAGAAGACAAAGCTCAAGCTTGGCCCCACCTCTTCTCACTTCGGAACCCTGATGCTGGTTGGTGAAGCCACATATCACATTATAAGATTAACACACAGCCCCACAAAAGGTGGTTTGGAATTACAATTTTCCAGGAAAGGTTTGAGATTCGAATGTTTAATCAATTTTGTTTGCGCTGTATGCATTTTTGTATGATATCTGTTTGAATTGCCCGGGATTGTGACAGGTTTATAATATTGTACTGATAGCTGACCTTTTAGGCACTTACTCGGACTACTTAGTTTCAATGTTTTTAATTCACATAATATTTTATTGAGTATACAAATCAATATATTAAAACCATAAAATGCATAACCCAATAAAATATAGCTCCATTAAAAACAGTGTTGTCTCATTGAATCATCCCTTCCTCCACAACTATTTTATTGGGTTATGCATTTTATGGTTTTAATATAATAATTTGTATAATAAATAAAAGATGATGTGAATCAAAAACATTGACACTAAATAGTCCAAGTGGGTGCTTAAAAGTTCAGCTATCAGTACAATCTTGGAAAGCTGTCACAATCAATTCAAATAGATACGGTATGATAGAAAAATGCATACAGTGTATAAACATTGATGATACATTCGAATCTCAAACCTTTCCTGAAAAATTGTAATTTCAAACCACCCTATGTGTTGCTTTTAATCCTATAATGTGATATGTGGCCTCACCAACCATCTTCAGGATCCTAGGGTGAGAAGAGGTGGGGCCAAGCTTGAGCTTTGTGTTCTGCTGCTTCTGAACATCTGCTATTTATATTTCTGAAACTGCTGATCAGTTTTAAACTGGATTTTTCACTGAGGGCGACCTCTGCTTATACATATGTTTTTTCATATACTCAGTTTACATTTACTATTTTTGTGATATGTTTATTTTAAGGCACCTAAGGAAATGATTACCATAAAAACAATACTAACAGCACTGCTATTATTAACAGTCATGACACAAGAAGAATAAATGTTTTTTCCTGTTTTTAAATCTTCAGCTTCCATATCCTGAGGCAACAATGGATTTGTTGTTTAGTTATTGTCTAATTTGCTATCAGAATTCCTGAGCCTTTATTTCCTTATTATAATTATGGTTTTCCTATCATGTGCACGTCTGTAAACCGCCCAGTTTTGTTTTGTCATTACTAGTTTAGATTCCAGTAGCATGAATTCACTGCCAGATATGTTACAGCTGTTTATTTCTGTGCACCATTCAGGGCGTTTTGTTAGGGGTCTATTCACAAAGCTGCCGAAGGATCTGGCCGTAGCTTCGGCCGATCCTTCGGCTAGCTTCGGCACCAGGACCCCTTCGGTTCAGGAGAACCGAGGGGGTGCTGTACGGCTATTCACAATAGCCCGTACAGCTCCCGATCACGGCCGAGCGGCTCAGTCGAGCGCTGAGCCGTGCTGAAAGACGAAGCTGGCCGAGCGGCCGGCCATTGGCCGGCCGACAGCCTGCTTCTGACAGCTTGCCTGCTGGAGGTTCGGCTCAGCCGATCCAGATGTTGGATCGGCTGAGTCGAACTCCTTCTGCACTTCGGGTCAGCCGAACATGCTGAGCATGTCCGGCTGATCCGAAGCCACTCGAAGCACGCCGATGTACGGCTGATTTCAGCCGATATAGGGCTGAAATCAGCCATACCAGCCTGAAGTGAATAGCCGAACGGTGTTCGGCTCACTTCACTTCTGATCGGTCATTCACTCGGCTGCCCTCGGCAGCTTTGTGAATAGACCCCTTAGTTTCAGCAAAGAGGTGCCCAACAATGTCATATACATTTTGAATATAGACCTTTTTGGGATGAACAGAGTAGCTGCCAACTTAAAGAAATGTTGTACTTAGAGAATGATGGTGGCTGTTATTGGTGACTTTCCTAAAATATCTTCTTGTACTGCTGACAACAGTTCCACCAGACAAGAAGTTAGTGAAAATCTTCAACAGGGACACAAAGAAAAATACAAATCTGACAGTGGTTCAAGCCTTTCCATACTCTACTAAAGAAAAGCATTTTCATTTCTGTCTATGTTGCTTTTGGAAGGTAATCCGCACTTACTGTCAAGAAAATGTTGTCAGCAGGAGAGAGAGTGAAGGTAAATCCTTCTAAAGGAGCCACGGATAAAGACTCTACTTAAAACTAAGATAAACAGTTATGGACATACACTTTAATACCATCTAAGTCACTGACCAAGTACAAGTATGTAGATGTACAAAGTCGGAGTGACATCATAAACCCTTAACGGTATGCTTGTTTTAGGTCAGTAACTTAATTACAGAAACTATTGGATTATCAACACACTTTTTCCAATGACAGGTCAACAATAGCAGCCTCTATATTTCCATAGTATGTTTTTTCAATTTAAAAAACTTATGTGAGATAGGTTAGATCCTGCTCTTGCCTAAAAAAGATACACCACTTGTAAAATTGTCTGCAATCCTTGAGTTTTTGATAAGTTCCACCACAGTCTCAGCTCTTCATAAAGGCAACTCTGTTGCAAAATGAAAACTGACAAAACAAGGGTCCCAAGAAGATTGGTAATAATCACCTTTCATCTTCCTCCTGAGAAATCATCCAAAGAGCAGTGGGCTCTAAACGCACTCTGCACACAAATACAAATTAGTAAAGGACATCATATGTTAAGACAGATTAACAGTTCAAGCAGCAGTCTAAAGTTTAGTATTTTTTAGTTAATCAATTCCTTGCTGAGATACTTAATTTACTTAAATTTTATTGACCCTAGTGAACAGTTAGGCCTATTAAGCTTTAATAATTTTTCTAGAGGAGTAAGGTATCTCCTATGGGAAACGAAAAGGGATTGCACTCTGGAGAGCTAGAGTGGTGAGAGCTGCTCTTGCTCCTATTCCTTTGACACTACCCCCCCTCGTTTTGTTTAGTTTTGATTAGTTCTAGATAAGCTGAATTATTATAATAGTTTAGCTTTACCACTGCTCGTAAAGCCTAGCAGAAAATTATGCTAGGGTATTGTCGAAATCCTCGGATTTCGATAACAGCAGTTTTCAATTTTAATTCTGGTTCACGCCAAGAATATGTTACATGCATTTATTGTCTTGATTTTTCTTTTTTTTCTCTTTCATATACCTTTTTGTTATTGTTTACTTTCTTTTTATAATCTGAAGAAACTCCTTCACGGGAGACTCTACCTTTCACATCATATATGGGGCTTTTTTAAGACGAGGCCAAGGGAATTCATACACCTCTCGGGGGGCTACCGGGTAGGTAAGTCTGGTTTTTTTTTGGTACTGATGGAACTGTATATACTGATATCTAACTCTCCTACATATCAATGGCCACGTTTAGTAGATATGATATTGTGTCATTTAATGTGAAGGGATTGAATTCTAACCATAAGAGGGGACTACTTTCTAAAGAGCTCAAACGTTTGAATCCCGATGTAGTATTTCTGCAAGAAACTAATTTTACCACACAAAACTCACTCAATTTTTTAAGATCCCGTTACCCGATCTATTATTTGGCTAACTCCCCTTCGGGTAAACGAGCTGGAGTGGCTGTTCTTATTAAATTGGGGTGCCCATTTAAAACACTAGAGGTTCATACTCACCCGGGCGGCAGATATATTATAATACATGGACAGTGGGGACAAGACCAGATTACGCTATGTAACATATACACACCAAACGACAGGCAAATACCGTTTTTAAGAAATGTCTTTTCAAAACTGTCCTCTGTTCCTCATCAATACTTTATTATAGGAGGCGATTTTAATGTCCTCCTATCTCCAACCCTCGACAGATTGGGGATAGCTGGGAACCCCACACCGGAGGGCACAAAGAGACTCGCACACCAATTTCAATTACTGCTTAAACGATATGCCCTGTTCGATGTATGGTGAACTCCGAACCCAACAGACAGGCAATTTATCTTCTACTCCAATGCACATGGAACCCACACAAGAATAGACCGTTTCTTAGTCAACAACAAAACATTAAATGCCACTATATCCACAGAAATTACTTCCATTACCTGGTCAGACCACGCCCCCATAGTCTTATCGATGCGTTTGTTCCCTCCCCCGGTAAAATTTTACAATTGGCGCATAAACGAATGGCTTCTTAAAAATGAAATAACTAAATCCCAACTAGAGAGTTCCCTATTAGAATATTTTTCTCTTAATAAAGGAACCATAGATCTCTCTAGTACTCTATGGGAGACACATAAAGCAGTAATGCGAGGGCAGTGTATTGCGCTTTCCAGTAAGCTTAAACGGGACACACAGCTTCAACGTTTATCTTTAGAGACGCAACTAGAATCACTCCAACAGCAATTAGTTCACACCCCTTCCCTCAATTTACTTCGACGAATCTTGTCTGTCCGATCTAAAATACAACAATTAGACATATCAACGGTGGAAAAATCGATGCTCCTAGTCAAACAGAAATTCTATGAAAGAGGGAACAAAGCTCACACTATGTTAGCCAATAAACTTAAAGTGGACCAGACCCAAAATTCTATACACTCAATCAGAGATATAAATGGGACGGAACAGTTCAGCCCGGACAAGGTAGCATCAATTTTCCAGGCATATTACACTCAACTCTATAACATCAAAGACCCTGCATTTAACTTAGAAGACCCAGTTTTAAAAAAATGCATTATAGATTATCTTTCAGAACAACCTCTTCCTCACATTTCACATACAGAACTCCAACGCCTTAACCAACCTATAACATTCGAAGAATTGAACTCAGTAATTAAAGATCTGCCTAACGGCAAGGCCCCAGGCCCAGACGGCTTTACTAACATGTATTATAAGACCTTTAGCTCCATCCTCATCCCACACTTACTATCATTATATAACGATTTTCTTGGAAAATCGCCTATACCTACATCTATGCTTACGTCATACATCACTGTAATCCCGAAACCCGAAAAGGACCACTTGGAATGTTCCAATTACCGACCAATTGCTCTCCTAAACTCAGATTTAATTTTTTTTTCCAAATTGCTAGCAACACGCCTGAGCCCCCTCATTCCATCTTTGATGCATAGAGATCAAGTCGGATTCGTTACAGGCAGACAATCCAGAGACAATACAAGACGCACAATAGACCTTATTGAAATTCTTACCTCTACAGACACGGAATCTCTGATACTTACTCTAGATGCCGAGAAGGCATTCGACCGTCTTAGCTGGCCATTCCTATTCTCTACTTTGGAACACATTCATATGTCCCCTCGCTCCTATCCACAATGCAACACACTAAAGACATATGGTACTCTGCTGGGATTAAATTTAAACTTATCTCGACAACTACTTCAATGAGATCATTCTTATACACTCCCCTCCTTTCTGCCACATTAAACCGATATTCCAGCCCGTCCATGGTCAGATCAATCACTTTTTCGATTTAACGATATAATCCACAAAATAGATAGGACCCTATTGCCCTTCCTGAACTTACAAACCGACTTTAATCTACCAACTAGATCTCTCTTTACATACCTTCAGATTAAACACTACGCATACACAATCTCCCCGTTACTTATTTTCCCACCTTTAACACCATTTGAAAGAATGTGTCTAGAAGGACATACTCGCAAACACCGGATAGCTGACATTTATACATTACTCAACTGGATTAGTAAAGCACGTTTTCCGAAACACAACTATATGTGTAGATGGGAGAGAGCTCTATTCCGAACATTAGATAAAGAGGAATGGGAGAAAATATGGCTTAACGCTAGTAAGACCTCTATCAGTACTTTACACCAGGAAAATCAGTAAAAAATTCTCTACCATTGGTATCGTACCCCAGAGGTGTTAAACCGCATGAATCCTTCGCAACCATCAGTATGTTGGAGATGCTTGACCTTAAAGGGCAGCATACTCCACATATTTTGGGATTGTTTAAAAATAAAACCTTTCTGGAATTATACAATGAAGCTACTCCAAAAAATAACGAACCAGACTATACCAGAAGACCCTGTACACTAGCTTTTAGGCCTTCCCATACCACACTACTCCAAATATATTACTAAACTTGTTAACCATGTTCTCACGGCAGCAAGATGCCTTATAGCTTTAAAATGGCGACAAAAAATACCCCCGTCCTATATAGAATTGGTGCGAAGGATCCATGAAATTCACAACATGGAATACTTAACGGCTCGAATACATAACAATATCCATGAATTTAACCAGGTGTGGTACCCTTGGCAAACACTTGAAAATTCTAAAGACAACATCTTGCCGCTAGATGTTATATCATCTTCCGTGAATTAGAGATAAGAAGTGTTTTGTTTTTTTTGTTTTTGTTTTTGTTTTTTCCTTTTTCTTTTTCCTACAATTACTATTATTTTATTGTCAAACTATTGCATCAATTAGATTGGTATATTCTTCTTGATGAGTCAATTGCTTTTCAACTAATGTTAATGTTATTGTTGACTTAAATTTTTTTTTTTATACATACTAAATTTTGAATAAAAACTTAAATTTAACATCTTCCTCCTGAAGTCTCCTGCAGTGTCAGACTTCTGGTCCACCACTGCACTTTGTGGTTCCGCCCGTTGACTCGTGTGTTGTGTCATAACTTAAATGTTAGCAGATAGAACCAGTAAATGCAGCAATGGACCAGAAATGCAACACGTCTGAGTCTTTGGGAGGTTTCTTTTAAGTACAGCTTCATTTGGTAGCATGGGCAGGGGAAGAGGTAAGTATTTACCCTTTTTTTCATGGGGGACCCTTGTTTTTGATCTTTATCTTACAGGCAGAGTCACTTTAAAAACAAAAAAGCTTTCCTGAAAAGTGGTTTATACTGCCTCAATTACATGTTCTCTATAAAGGATAAATGATGATATTGACTAAGTCAGGAACATGCTGGTTAGTTTGTTATTAATAGATATGCGTTGGGTGGAAGTTTCCATTAACCTAACAACAAAGGAGGACTTAAAACCATTAGGCACCTGTGCCTAACAGTGGTAATTGCAAAGAGACAGTTTTTCCCTGAATAGTTTTCAGCCACAAATTTTTCGCCATCATCTGTAACAATAACATCATCTTATATGTGTTTCTCATATGTGTTACAATAAGCTAAACCAAGTAAAGACAAGAAAAACAAGAAGAAAGTATTCCATAAACACAGATCTAAACCAGGCCGGGTGTTCTGTTCTTATATTCAAGGCTACAATTTCTTTCACTTATCTTTGTCCATGTTGGGGATATTTTTCACCCCATCCTGTACCAGTGACAGAAGGAATGAGTGGTGTGATTTCAGAGCACAAATCTTTTCAAAAATGGACTCAAATTTCAAAATGTTTTCTGTTTAGATGGAATTTACTTAAAAGTAGAAAAATTGCATGGCATTGTTTTCTAAGAAAGCCGTAAATCACCTTACTAGTGCCGACATGTTGATCATATGGCTTTGATCATAAACATAACCAAGTCACTGACAGCTGTCACTGTATATCTTTCTAGATGCATTGATAAATACTCTTCTAAAAGAAGCACACAGATAAAACAAATAATAATAATAATAATAATAATAAAAAAAGTTTAGGGAAAATTAAAAAAAATAAGTTGTTTTTTGTTTGGTAAATTTGTAAGAAGGTTCCATTTCTGTTCTTCAACAGAACACTGTTGTGAACTGAAAAATGTCAATATAATTTATTACTACTGAACAGACACGCAGCGAAAAGAGACGCCGGACAGATGTTCTGACCCCACCCCACTCTACAAATGTGTGCTTTCACTGCCACACTGAATTCAGCGCTATCATTGCTGTCTGAGGATATACTGTTCACTTTCTGCCCAGGCGACACAACAGGAAGTGAAACAAAGGGGTCTATTCACAAAGCTACCGAAGGATCTGGCCGTAGCTTCGGCCGATCCTTCGGCTAGCTTGAAACATAGGAATACAAGCAACATTAAAAAAGCTGACAGAGGTTTTTACCATTTACCATTTTGTTTAAAACAAAGACAAAAAGGTTCTTCTTGAAATGATGGGCTTCTTCAGGGCAGGGGCACATTTGCATTAAAAAAAATAATCTGGTGCTATATCAATATGGGAAAATACATACTGGATGGTGAATCTGTGACGCAAGATTCTGTGAAAATGTTCAGTAATTTAGGACAAATATGCAATCATTAATTCTCTGCAATTTGCTTTGTGAATCCACTGAACTTTGAAACTCTTACACATTGTATAGCATTTCAGTTGTATAATATTTCTACATAATTATATGCAATTAAAGTATCAGAACATATCAGGTTAACTCAGAATGACATAATGTAAAAAATGAAAAAATTAGTAACAGTGAAATAAAACCTATTCTTTTCCCAGATAAGTAATTAGGTTAGTATGCGAGCATTAGTACAAGGATATAGCTCATCTCTTACTATGATATCATGTATAATTACGGAGGAAATGCATTCTCTTTTCCAGACCCACAAGCTTTACTTATAAAGACGGCTTTATTCTGGAAGACTAGTATGCAAATGGGTAAAGACTCAACATTACATTGCAGTTCCATCTGTGTCACATTTTCTCGGAATTGCAGGAAAGAAACAGTATAGATCAGACTTACTTCCCTCCACACTTATTTGTCAGCGCCGCTTGTCATCGCCGCCGATCCCTGAAGTGATCCTCTATTCTGAACTTCCTGGTTGTGGGGGAGCCATTGGCTCCTTCTGCCGTTTATCAACCTGTTGGGTGGATATGAGGGGCGTGGCCTGCCACAGGGCTGTGTGCATTCTCACAGGTACTGCGAGCACAGCCGGGAACGTGCACGCACAGGTGCCTCCACAGCAGCCGCTTAGCTGATAGAGGCACCTATGCAGGGGGCAGGGGGAGAGCGCTGCGGGGACCCACTAGAAAACAAGGAACTGAAATAATTAAAAAAAAAAAAAAGAACACAGGATTTGCATCCCACACAGGTGATCCCATGTGTTCAAATAAAAAAAAAGTAAAGGTTTATTGTCACTTCAAAGAAGAAAAACAGCTAAATACACAGATGAACAACATATATGAAAGCTGTATTACCTACCAAAGGATTTGTATTTCCACCCATCCTGTTCTAAGTTCTATGCAGCTCTGTTACACCACACAGCCCTGTCTTGCAAGGGAGACCTGCTTTTTCTTTGTAGTAGTTCAGCAACATTTACATGTCTTTTCCTCCCCCTTCCTCCTTCACTGTAACTGGACAGTGAAAAGATAAGTAGCAGATGGATGAGCTCATCTTTGTCACTCTGCTCTGTCTTTCTATTAGCCTGCTCCTTGCATTGCAGCACAACTGATTGGCTCCTTTGTTGCTTCTCCCGCCTGCCGCCAGGGACTGTATAAGGCTGGCCAACTCAAATTCAGGAACATACACTACTTTAATTTTAAAAAATACATCTAAGAATGTAAAAAGAATACAAAGCTGCACTAATTTGTGTCTTTTAGCGTCCTCCCGTTACCCTAAGCTCAGTAGCTTGTGGTATACTGAGACGCCGCAGCCGGAGCGGATCCCGACTTAGACGAGATTTGCCACTGTGTGACTATCAGCATTTTTTGATACAGATCACTGATTGATCATCCATTGTAACAAACTTATTATTATTTGTTTTACTTGATATCAATTTAATTTGTCACGATTTTTTCCACATATGTGCTACCTTTATTTTTGTGACACAATTTAACTCTAGATATTCATTGATATTTCACACTTTAGTTGTCAATTTTACTTTAGTTTTTTCCATTTGCTATATAACAAATCACGTTGGGTTCTGTTTAACTCTTTATAAGCTGTGCTAAACACGCTTCTTTTCTACACACTTTTTTATGTGAACACTTGATTTAATTAATTAATTTTATGTAATCACAGATTACACAATTACACTTTTAACCAATTTAATTATCTCAACCTTCAGCGCTGTGACACAACTCTTTCATTCCATGTAAGGAGACCTTCTCCTTTATTACATAGCTGCTTTAGGTATTATCATATTTACATATTTTCTAGTTCCAGGAGCGCAGATTAACTATTTCTTTTTAAAAGTTTTTGTTTCCTGCAGAATCAGCTGATCCTCTGAGCACTGGTCCTGACTTCCTGTTTTAGAGTGACTCCTTTGTCAAGCAGAGCGCTATGAAGCCACCCGTGTGTGTGCTAGTAAGCTGTGTGTTGTCTCCTCAATCACACAAACACAGCAAATAAATCTACTATCCTCCCTCCTGGCCCCCTATCCTCCCTCCTCCCTTCTCCAAGCTAGTAGATGAACATTTGCTGGAGTCTGCACTGTCATTTGTGATTTAGTACTGGACAGGAAGTTCAGGGAAGCTGAGCTGAGAGATTTGGAATCAGCTGTTCAGGAACATTATGACTGTAAGTGCATGGTCAGAAATATAAAGACATACTTTGCTGGACAATGTATATTTGTTTGATCTGGATTAATTATTGAAAAAAAGTTTGAGAGTGCAATACTACTTTATTGTATGACGGTAATCTTGTCACCATATCCTTCAGCTGTACATTAATATATTTCCACATATTTTCTAATGGTCAGCCGAAACAATAGGTCTCCCAGGAGGGTTCTCTCTGTTTTTATGTATTTTTGGTATTATGTAAAAGGTGAGAATGTTGTATTGCTCCACAAGCAGAAACTTAAATTCTTTTGAAGTCAGAAGACCACCGTTCATAGCCCGCTCCACATCAAAATTAAAGCTGCTGACAGGAAAACAGAGATCCTTTTAATGTAAAGTATGTTTCCTTATCTCCTAAGAGCCGTTTCACCTCCAATGCATACATCTACTCATGTGTATCTTAAAGGAGAACTATGAGGTGAGTGCTTTTCACTCACCTCATAGTTCTAGCCGACCTGTGACAATGAGACTGTCACAGGTCGGCTCAGTAGATCGGGAGGTGAGCGAACACATAGTGTGTTCGCTTACCTCTCCATCCTGTCACGGCTCTCTGCCGTGACAGGGAAGGTGATTGGGAGCATCTTTCAGTTCTTGAAGTGCTCTTCTTTCACCGTCCTTAAGATTATCACTTATCTCCCTTCACCAGTCATCTTTTTTTAGATCTCTCTGCACCAAGTCTAGAAAAGGACTAATGTAGCGGTTGTTGGAGCAGATCTCATTGTCTTGGATCTCATTCATAGCCGTGTAGTCGTATTGTCTTCAAAAGACCACGGCATAGAATATTCATCCTCTAAATTTTCTATAAGGAGGTCAGCTAAGTTTTCTAAAACCTGATATTCTTCATTCATAAGGTTCTCCTGGGTACCCCCCATCCCACCCCCCACGCTGTGTTCTTATTCATATGCACAAATGTCAAATAAAATTGTCTTAAAAAAAATTTCAGATCTTATATATACTGTAGTAAACATCCATTCCCAGGAAAAGGAGAGACCCTTACTCAGTAAACTTATGTGGTGTTCACCCAGGGGAATCCCAGATAGATCCTCGCAACCACAGAGGATAGCTGCAATTTTAGTAAAAAGAGCTAAAGGTCCACTTTAAAGGGTTTCCAAACCCTCCGTTTTTTTTCATATATCTACTGCTAGCAAGCAGTAAATATAGGCAAAAAGTAAAAAAAAAAAAAAAAGAAAACGCTTTAAAAACGGTTTAAACTTACCTGTGTCTTCGCCGTGCGTTCCCGTCCGAAAATCCGAAAATGCTCGGGCAGCCACAAAGCATCTTGGGGCAGGCGCATGCGCAGTTCGGATTTTCGTCCGGGAGACGAGGAGAGACGCAAGGTAAGTCTATGGACGCGTGCACCCGCATGCACACACCGTGGGACAGGAAGTGCCAGCAAGGACAGAGGAGTCAGCTAACATTTGGGGGGAGGGAAAAATGTTTTTGCCTTTAATGTCACTTTAAGTCCATTCATAAGGTGGAAAGGGAAGCTTTCAGGACTGTCCCTCGAAAAGTACTGAACCCCTCTATATTTCCTTTTGCACAATGTAATGAATGTTCAGGAATGAGGTCTTGATGGAATCCTGGAACTACCATAGACTAGTTTTTGTATTTTGTTACAAACCTCTGACAAATATATACATTTAAATCTAAATATCTATTTGTGAAGGATATCAGCTTACCAGTCCTTAGATATGGTGGCTGCATTAGTTTTCCTTTTTCAAGCTAAGTACGGAAAATACTTGGTGATCATACCAGAAATCGGGTGTTCTTATAACGTCCTGTGTACTTAACTGAAATCTCAAACAATGTTATCAGGCTTCCCAGTTCTCTCCTTCTTCTTGAAGAGAGGAGGAGGTGTTTGAAGTTCAAGCTAAGGGTGACAAAACCTTCATAGATAGAATGTGTGAGTCTCGTCACCCAAGAGAAGAAGTGTGTTACTGTTAAAAACCCCTAGATAAAAAAAATAAAGGAAAACAAAACCCATAATGTTTGTTTTCTCGGGTTTAGATACATTTTAAACATGTGTATGTCTGCTGAATTACCTCTACAGAGCATGACAAATGTCTTGTCTATAACAGAATGACCTATAATAAGAGTTTGCTATAATGCGTTTAAGTGTTTGAAGTTAAAATTGATGATCCTGCATTCATTGTTCAATATTTTTCCACTAGACATCCCACTGCAAATTTGAAGGCTTCAGCTGACATTAATAAAAATCAATTCTTCAGAAATGCAGATGCTGTTTCCCCATGTGCTCCTGTAAAGTATAAACATTTGGTTTTATAACTCACAGTTCTGCTAAATAGTTGCTATTTTCACTGCATGTCAGTTATGCACATCAGTTATGCAGAGGAAGAAATAAATCTGCAAATACATTTTAACTACTTTGACCTGTTTTCATAAACTTTTATTGCATAAAAAAATAAAAAAATAAATTCAAACATAATATTTTGCGATGTGTCAGTGACATAGGTCCCTCAGTTGTTAGCACAAAACCCTGTCATTGTACAAACACAATTGTAGTTTATGTGACACAGGTATTTAACTCATACGTATCACTTATACAATATAGGATCACTTGAAGGCTATTTAAAAGAGAACTATGGGGTAAGTGTTTTTCCCCATAGTTCTCTTAAGATTCACGGGAGGACATATACTAGCGTCCTCCCGTGACCCAAAGCTCAGTATATCGCGAGATACAGCTTGCGGTATACTGAGACCGCCGCAGCTGGGACAGATCCCGACATTACTGTCGAGATCCACCCGGCTGCGTGAGTGACAGCTGGCTCTGCCTATCTAGTGGCAGAGCCAGCTGTACCCGTCCCTTCCTCCAGTCAGCTCTGGAGGATCGGAGCGGGGAGGGGGGAAATCCCTGCAGGGAGCGGTGACTGAGAGTCATCGCTCTCTGCAGGGAGATGATCGAGAAGTGAGCGAGCGACGGTATGCATTCGCTCACTTCCCGATTTATTGAGCCAACGTGTGACAGTTTCATTGTCACACATCAGCTCGAACTAGGAGGATGAGTGATTTTAACTCACCTCTTAGTTCTCCTTTAAGTGATATGCAGATTAGTAGATAATAGTAATAGATTTATAGTTAGATTTAAATTGTATTTATTGGCTAAATAAACAATGATGTATAATGCAGTCTGTGACTAGCAGTTTTCTTTTTTTTGAGTACTCCCTGTAACATTGTCTTATCCCCTGTACAGGCAGCACAGTGGCTTAGGGGTTAGCTCCCCTGCTGTGCACCACTGGTGTTCTTGGTTCAAATTCCAACCAGGACATTACTTACATTGAGTTTTTCATGTGGCTTGCATGGGTTTTCTCGCACACTCTAAAGACATGCTGGTAGATGGCTATTGTCTAAAATTGGTGCTAGTATGTGTATGTATGCATATGAGATAGGGAACTTAGATTGCAAGCTTCTTGAGGGCAGCGATTGATGGTAGCAATGGAAGAAGTCCTTTGCTGACGAAACGCATCTGCTGAAGCACACACAGTGACATCACCTCATTTTCCAGCACGTGTACGAGGAAGTGAGGAAAGCTACTGAGGAGTGGGGCAGTTGTAAGGCTGTGGAATTGAATGAATATGAGTCGGGTACATTATACAGTGCTGTTGAAAATGTTGTTTTCTCTCTATGGTGGGAGAAATAGATACAGTATATGATACGGTGTAGATTATCTGGTGAGGAATAAAGCGCTATTAGACCATTGTGTTTGTGGTCAACCACTTCTGGTGAGTTTGATACCGGATCGGAGGGAAGACCACTAGATACACATGTTTGTTGTGTTGAGCAAATTTTTTTGGATTTGATCACTGACTGCGTTTGCTGTGGAGCACACTCTTTTGGATTTTATCACGGGCTGTGGGGACATTGTAAAGAAATTGTTATTTCAGCACTGAATAATTGTATTTCTGTATATTTCACTGTTTATGTATGCAGTTATGGTTATTGTATACAATGCATTATTAGTTTGTGGGATTAGGACACTGATATTTGCAGTGATAATTTTTTAGATTTTGCGAATTAGTAAAAAACACAATTTACTTTGTTTTCATTTAAAATATATTTTATTTACTCCCTTACAGGTAGTTCCATTGTGGCAGATTCTTCACTGTGCCTTTTGGGAGAATTTCATCCTCTTCCTACATGATTCTGTACTACCTTGCAGTGATGTGCGGTACGTTTCGTGCTGGGTGAGGCATTCCCCCTGCTCGTCCCTGCTGTGTAACCTGTTAGAAGCCGCTCTGACAGCTTCACCTCACCTGCCTCACCTACCTCCCCTGACCACACGTCCCTGCTAACTTGCATGCTCCAATGCATGTGGAAGAGGGCGCAGTAGACTCAAATGAAGGGAAGTGCTGGAAACAGGTAACATAATGAGATATATTTATCATGCTCAAAAAATGTTTAGTGATTCCAATAAACACACCTGCAAATTACAAGGATTTAATAGTGGAGTATGGACGCTAGGATGAAAATTAGGAACACTCAGCATATATGTTCTGTCCCCTGATTTAATGTTCCAGGAAAGACTGATAACACCACAATAATCAGCTGAGATCATGGAGGCATTCACAATAATGCATGCTTTTCTCTTCCAGCACAAGTTCCGAGAACTGAATTTTTTGGAAAATACAGCATAAGTACACAATAATGCAATTGCATAACTTTCACAGTAATTATACTTTGCTCTGTATGCGACCAAAAGTTCAGTGCCAATTTACATTCTGGAAAGCTCAATGCTCATCCATAAGTTTTAAAAAAGAGTTTTATTGCCTATGAATAAATGAAACCATGTGGTCACCTCTGGGACAGGAACATCTGCTCCTACTGCTCAGCTGGTATTTAATACAGTCTGATGTTTCAGTTACTATCACTGTCTGCCCGTAACACCCTACTGTACTACAGAATGTGCTATGTTTTTATTGTTATGTAAAAGTTCTATGGAAAAATAAAAGAAACACAGCTGCTTCAAGAATTAACACTTCAAAGACATCATGTGATGAGAAATAATATTCAATATATAAACAGAACTGGCAGAGGAATTAATACTCTAGATATTTGTGGTATTGGATTATGTAAGATTCTTCTTCACTAAGACCACGTTGACAATTTTAATATCAACTATACAGTATATACTCAGGAAAGGCATCCCAAGCAGTGTATACACTTGTGTAAACTAGTCTTATGTGTGAGGTTAAAATGAATAGATGGATGTAATTTATGAATGTAGAGAGCAAGGTTTTCATTTAAAAGAGTAATTCCATCCATTGTAGAGTGTCCATTTAGAGTCAAGTAGAAACTGGTTTGATTTTTTGATATTGCTCTCTAAAGTGAACATTTATTCTTGGTCCTGCACCCTATAGTGTACAATATTCTCTATAGAAATGTATAGAGAAATCAGGTGAGTGAAAACAGTAGCTCAGCTGAAAATGCTGAGGTTGTTTGTCATAGCTGTGCTGGGGGTGGGCAAAATCTTCCTTGTTGGGTTATGGTTGGGCTCTGGTTAAAGAGGAAAGCAGCCGAGTTTCACCTCATTCACTAAACAAAGTGTAAGCTTTCCCTGCAAAGTGAAAATTCACATGCAAAGTGACCAGCCCATTTGCCTTTAGTAAATCAACCCCTAACAGTCAAAGAGAAACAGTGCTTTCATGCTAAAGATACACAGCCATATCTGTAGAATCTTTCAGGGTGTTGTTTAGGTACCACTTTCATTTCTAGAAGTTCCCTATAAAATAGGAAATCTTTGAGTTTCAGGTACAGTAGAGGTCAAGTCACGCACTCCTCCTATGACAGAGAATACAATTGAGCAGTGCGGCACTTTGTAAAGCTGGCCAAACACTATTGATTATCTGCAGCTTTTCTGTGGTCAGATGGAAAAAGTGCAACAGATTCCTCAATCTACGCTAAACTGTGTGGATGGAGAAATCTCCCACTGGGCTAAGCTTCAGTATCTTGCTAGTCAGCCCCGCTGGCTCTCAAAATACCTGAACAATCTGATTGGATTCAGGCATTGTTCAGGTATTTTTTTTTTTTGATAACAACGTGGGACCATCTGCCCTCCGTCAGATCGTACGGCTGATTTCAGCCGCTGTATGGCTGAAATCAGCCGTACCAGCCTGAAGTGAATAGCCAAACAGTGTTCGGCTCACTTCACTTGGGGTCGATTGTTCACTCGGCTGCCCTCGGCAGCTTAGTGAATAGACCCGTTAGATTGCTCCTGAATGCACTGACTGAGCTTTCATTTGATTACTTTTATGTGAATATTTTCAGGTGCCTGAGGCACTGCTAGGGAGATAAATGTGCAGGTAAGTATTCTGGGCTAACAAAGTATATCATCAGCAATCAGGTCCTGCTACTTGTATAATATACAAAGTTACACAAGGATTCTGCGAGTATATTATATAGTTACATAGCCAGTCAGGCTAAAAAAAACCCAACATATGCCTATTGAATTCAACTACAATACAATAATAGATCAATTAAAAACCTACATCCTCAGAACACTATACCTACCGAGGGTGACAATAAACCCTCATAAAGCATGGTCCAATTTGTTCCAACAGGTAAAGAATCCCTTCTGATCACTTAAGGGTTAACTGCTCGTTTTGGTCTAGGGAACAGAATAAAGAAGATACACACACTCACCCTGTGGCAGTAACCACTCACCTCTCTCACCCTTCTCTCTGGCTGTTGTATGTCCCTGGGTGTCAGGCGGGATCTATGAGCAGGTAAGTATATTTTCTTAATTTAGACCCCAAGATCAAAATGAGCCGTTAACCCCTGCAGTGAGGGGGTAGCTCCACTGCAAGAGTAGTTCTTTAAAACTGTCTTTGCACATGTGAAGGTTACATCTCCTTTCCTACAGACACAAAGTGCCCCATTATCAATTGCAATGGCCTTAAAGTAAATAAATATGCACTACGTTTAATAAATATGGGTCATTTACGTATTTTTACAAGGTGGTAACACCGGCCCCCCCCAAAAAAAAGTGTCAAAATACAATGAGTGGAATTTATCAAAACTGGAGCAGAGAGAATCTGAAGCAGCTGTGCATGACAACCAATCAGCGTCTGTCTTTTATTTTTAAATCTTAACTGAACAAACTGAGGAGAGAAGCTGGCCGCCATGGGGGACTGCTCCAGTTTTGATAAATTCCCCTCAATGTCATTACAGATTGTACAAAGGATTTTTATACTAGAGTTCTAGAGTTCTACACTAGAGATTTTTTACACAAGTGATGCTACATATTACATACATGTACATTGTATGGGCCCTTTCATGTCACAGATGTACACAAGCACATATATCATATGTGTCCTTGTTGCAAATTGCTCCTCCTATAGTATACAGTTTCTTAAAGCCCTTGACTTACATTCCATCAATCCCCTTGCAGCCAGACAGCCCTCGTTTATCATGTACTCTCATAGTTTGTTAAGCAACAGCTGTAAAATGTTACAGTAAAACAGCTACAGATACTTTCACCTATACCAATATAAGGCATGCTGAATAGCACAACAGATATGTATCTCCAGAGCCTGGCAGAAAAATAACCCAATAAATGCCATTATGTGACAACACTTCTTATGGGGTTAAGTATATTGTCAAGGCAATCTTCTTAATGTTAATATGGAAAGCTGAGATTAATGTCATCTCCCATTCATATAGTACACAAAGCAGAAAATTGCTTAAAATAACATTGAAAGGATGAAATAAACTGTATATACAATCTAAAGATGGTTATTATAACACATTGTAAACTTAAATTCTGATGACCTAATTTTATTTTCACATCAGTCATGAGACTCTAAAAAAGAATTCAGTTGTATTCACCATGTGGAATTGTTTGGTAAAATGAGCTTTAGGCAAGAGCTGCAGAGGGGATTTTAAAGCAAACCTGTACTGTAACTTGGAGGCAGCCGTTGCTGATCTTCTTCTAAACAATGGCAGTTGCCTGGTTTGTTAGGCTGACCTACATGTGTCAATACCTTGAGCCATTAACCCACAAAACGTTTGCACATAAGTACATTTGCCTTCACTCTTAAATTTCTGAAATGCTTGTTCCAGGTCAGTAACCCAATATATATTGCAGCCATTGGGCAGCTTAAAAGAGAACTATGACCAAACCTGTTTTGGCGTTAGTTCTCTTTTGGGTCACAGGAGGACATTTACCAATGTCCTCCTGTGACCCAAAACTCAGCTTATAGCAGGCTATTGCTCACAATATGCTGACAGTGAAGCCAGGAAAGATCCCAACTATATTGCCAGTTTCCACCCAGCTACCTGACTGACTTCTAACTCTGGTTCTCTAGAGGTGGAGCCAGCTGTGCCCGCCCCCTCCCGTGTCTGTCCCTCCAATGAGTTTTGGAGGAACGGAGAGGGGAAGGGGGAATCCCTGCCTTCAGCGGCCCTAGTCAATAGCCAGACAGGTAGCATTTGCAGAAGAAGGTTAGCAATAGTTGGCCCCATTTTTTTTCGTTTTGGTTTATTTTAAGAAACAAGCCTGCAACAGCAGTTTTCTTTTTTTGACTGATGGATTTGTTAATTCTGTCCACTTATTCAGACCCCTCCCCCCATTAAACACAAAGACTGCACAACATAGATTTAAAAAGGCCACAGCAGCCCATTAACGATATAACAAATAATAGTTACCAGAATAAACAGATAAATAACCTGCAGACTATAGGGATATGTGTCCAAAGGGATCTTTGGTGTCTATTAGTCAAAGGAAGGCTTTACTAAAAACCACCCATGTTCCCAGCCACAACCCCAATGACTTGAGGACAGCTCTAAAATGGACTATTCCCAACTTTCCAAGAGACCGAACCCCATCAACACCTGATACCAAATGGTGGAGCACCATACTACTGGATGGGCCCCAAGCTTTGTAACTGCATCTCACCTTTTTCACAGATCCCTTACCCCACCAAGCTGTCATGTCAAACATTCAGAAATCAATACGGCAAAAGCAGTGGGCAAGGAAGAGTGTGCTAGACAATCATCTTCCATCATAAAACTTCCAGAAAGAACTACCAGCAGCCTCCACAGATCCTACCCCTGCAGCTCCTCCCTTCCACCTGACCCTTGACCTCCAGTCAGTTAAGGCCTGCTAATTTTCATAATCTTGAACCCTTTTCTGGGGACAATCCCTCCCCACAGTCATGTCACCCCTCAGATTAATTTTTTCCCGGGTCTTTCTTTATTTTCACATGTTCACTTTAGTGATAACTGAATTGCACATGTGAAAGTATTGTTAGATATGTACCAATACTGTCTCAAAAAACAAGAAAATAATTTTTATGCCTGCTTAAACATCTATGAACTTGTATGTTACAAGGATGCGAATCAGGGTTGCTTCTGCTACTACCTGGAAGGGTTGACAATTACCTTGAGCTGTCAACATTGTTGCATGTTACAACAACATTCTATTGTCTGTGGGTCTGCATCTGTCATTATAAGACTATTATAGTATAACTAAAGGCAAAACTTTTTTTTTTTCAGGATTGGATAGATTGGTGGGGAGACATAATTACTGTCACGATTTTATTATTGTCTGTGTGTCCGTTACATAGATTCTTCCAATGGGGACACTTGTTCTGAAGACTGCTAAGAAGGGATTTCCCTCACATTGGAAAGAAATCTTCTGGAGTCTACAGAACTAGAAATTAATGAAAATTTCCGAGGTCCCAAAAAAAACTGCATCCTCTCTGGAATGTGCGTTGTGGTTTTTAATGTCTCAAACAAAGGCAGGTTTGCTCATCTAGAGCAGAAAGAAAAGCTGGGAGGTGGAGGTTGACATGGAATGGAGTTCTCACTTATTTCATGTTGATGGAAGTAGCTTATATGTCATCAGTCATGATGATCTCATCCTCCTCATCATCATTCTGATGTCTTTAAGATGTGAACACTCCAGAAAAACAAACAAGGCTCATGTTAAATATGTACATTGTACAACCCTTTCAAACGATGCTCTCAATTGCTTTCATGGATGAAAGTCATTCACTGCAGCAGTACACTGAATAAAATGATTTCTTGTGCCTGAAACAAAGGGATACACATATTTATAAAAAGGAGATGTTTACGTCATAAGATGATCAAAGTGCTATAGTGTTACGGATCACACAGAAATTCACTAAGAGAGAGTGAGTGGAACTTGCATAGTATAATCTCTGTTAGGGGACATAAATCTAAGTTCTCACGGCATCTCCTCTAGTTATAGTGGATTACTCAACTATAAAGTGTGCATTGTGGAGTCCTGAAGAAAAGCAGACATATGTGTTTCAAGCATTATAATGTGAAATCTGAAATCCAGGCCAATGGTAAAATAATAATGAATCCAGCTAAGTATTGCTTAATAAATGGTTGAACTCCAGCATAAAAATGTATATATACTTGTTGTTCCGTGCTGGACCAATGTAAGTGGGACATTTTGGAAGCTGGAATTCAGCTTTTAAGTCTTCCCCGTTCTTACGCCCCTTCAGAGTGCAAACCCCCCCCCACTAACTCTGTTTTTTTGGGGATTAATCATTTAACATACCTATTTCTAGGTGTTTTTTGTGCAGTCACCCAATATTAGGGGTCCTATTTCCCCACTTCTGCCTTCAGCGGTCCTGAGTGCTGCAGAGCACAGCGGCATGTAATGAGAGATGGTGTCTGCATCATTTTCTTGTGAGCCCAGGCTGGTGACCAGAGCTTCTTTATTTTACAAATTGTTGCGCTGGTTATTTATTTTTTATTTTATTTTTAAAGGCTGGAGTTGTTGTTTAAAGATATGTTTGTTTGCAATTGAAAGTACCTGAATTTGTATTGAAATCAGACTACCCCAATACCCTATCCAGTACAGCTCAGATTAGATCCTGCCCTTGTAGCCAATCAATTTCTGCAGCAGTATGCATTTGCTGACAAAGAGAATACTGATGTGGGAAAGACCAGAGCGAAAAGAGAGATGACATCATCAGTGTTGTACTGGTCCTTCACTGTCCAATCAACGAGTTGGGAGTGTGTTCTCCTGCCGCAATAAAGATCAAAGACCAGGCTATGCTGTCTGAAAGTGGCACCTGGAACCCAACAGTGGCGCTGCAGGTTTAGAAGTCCTTTCTGCAGATAAAATAGTTCCCATATATTTATGTCAACTGTGTATTTGGCTGCTTGCCTGGAGTTCAGCTTTGAAAGTAAAACAACATAAAGTCCATATGTGACATAATGTGCAAGAAATTCTGGTTTACAGGGAGTGTCAATATTTTGAAATATGAATGGGCATGTGTAGGTGAAAAACAGGCGCTAGATTCTTGATGCCACATTTTAAATGTATCTGTTCTTCAGGATGCTCAGGATGTTCTTGAAGAGGCTGCTCCCACATAGACAGGGGCACCCCATGACAGGTAAATTCAAATGGAAAAAGGACAGATGGTGGTACCAACCACAATTAGAGTCCAAAACAATAGTTTATTTGAAAAGGTCGGTATGGTGAAACGGCCAACGCATTTCAGGGGTTCACACAATAACCCTTCTTCAGGGCTAAAAACACAAACAAAAGTATTCTGATTATATATAGATTTAGCTTCCGTTCACACCTTTGTGATGCAACATTGCATAGGGTGGATGTGCTGTGCTAGTGCAAGTGCCTTTTTTTTTTTAACCGCATTGCACCACATTGCATGGTAATAACCTACCATGTGATGTGGTGCAACACAACGCACCTATGATGGCTAGGGGTATTGGAGTGGTTCTGCATCCCATAGATGTGAACGGAGCCATTGTTACATGTAGGATCTGGAGAAGGAGAGAGGTCTACCTCTGTTAGTAAAAGTACAAACCATTGTAGTAACTCCATTAGTGATATGAATAAGTGTATTTTTCTTTTCTTTTTTGTTTTTTTTGTTTGATGCCTGGAAGAGTAGAATTAAAAATGGCATTGCAGGCATTCATACAACTACAGCATTTATGTGACACATGTAACCACTAGATTCTGACTGTAGGGCCTGGGGCTGTGTACATGATTTAGAGGTCGCAGAAAGTTCTTATGAGGTAACATTTAGCAACAGGGATTTAAAACTGTTTACTCAGTACTAAGCACTGTCATAGACATGGTTTACTGAAGAAAGAAAAACATAAAAACATACATGTTCCTGTTAAGTATTTCAAGAGCTAAAAGCTTATTTACATCCCAGATTACTTGGAAAGTTCAATAAAAGTGCACATGGTGTGAAAACATCCACTTTAGTTTTTCTGCACTATTCTTATTCTTGTATTACCCATCCTATTTACTATGAAGGTTGAAATGAAGGTGTTTAGGTTGCAGTTATTATCCTATTTTTTCTAGCGGAAGCAGACTATTCTGCACATGTTTTTATTGTCAGGAGTGACAGAAGAGGGCTTTCCAGCTGGACAGGGATGTTTGTAGAGTGTGTGCAGATGTCTACATGTGTGATGGGATGGAGACCACCAATGCTCTGCTTTCCAAATGTGACTATTTCTCATTCTTTGGATTCCATAATGTTGGTCTTTCAGACTTCTATAACAGATAATCAAAGTTTATAGTTTCCTTATTCAATTTTTTTTAAATTAAAATAATATCTGGCAATCCTACTATGGGTTCTTATTCAGGCACTTCTTGTTACAGGGTGACAGCATTCTGTTGGAAAGGACGGGGCTGGGAGGCAACCATGTCCACTTGGTTGTGTTTTCTTCCCATGTCAAAAGTTCCCAGCCCTCCTCTGATTCTGTACGAGGCTCCCATTTGTGTTCCTGATTTTTTAAGCCTTGAAAACGGGCTTCTGATGGAAAATGAAAGTTGCTCTTTGGGGGAATTCAGTAAAACATTTACAACACTTTTAAGGTGATAGAGTCCCTCTAAAACAATCTGCATCTAATTCATGAAAGCCTAGTGATAGTTTTGGTTGCAGTTCTGACATGAATGACAGATTCAGGTAGTTCTTATTACTGCCACTTTAAGAACCTGTCGCTATGGCTGTAATAGATTAATAAAGCATTACCACAAGTTCACAGATTAGAAAACTGAATTTAAACCAACTCTGAACAGGGGTACTGAGAGACTCCACAGCTGAGAGTGGGAAGTGTTATTAATATGACAGCTTCCCGTGAAAGGCTTATTGGTTGCACGGATATGGACAGCCACAGGCATATCTGTCCCCATTCACTTTGCCGGCCAGGAAATTCTCCAGCCAGCTGAAAATAAACAAAGTGGCTGAGGATGCTGACTTAAATCATTACCTAAATATGGTCATGGCCACCTTTTGTTTACATTCAGCCATTGGCTGGGGAATCTCCCACTGGCAACTGAATAAGACCAGGGATGCATAATTGGATGCTAGGAGTCTGTCATCTCCCTAGCAACTAATGATTTGGCTAAACAGCAGTGGTGGGAAAGGCGAGAGACTAGTTGCCCATCAGGTCCACCTCTATTGCGATTGATAGTAGACAGTAGTGAGCGGAATCCCTTCCGCTGACAAATACTAGGGCAGTGGACCTGATGGGAAACTAAGAACAGACAGGGGTGCCACCAAACTTTGTACAGTGCAACAGACACTGGAATTCACTTAGATACTGGAATAGTGTATAAGACACTATTTATGATCTCCAGCAATTATTAATGCATGATCCACTGTTGTCATCAGGAAATTTGCTCAGAGAAATACCATGTAACCATCACTGGAGTGCATGTAGACAGGGAGTGGCTGCAAAGAGGCTACAGGAGATCAGCAGTACTAAGATGTAACAAAGGTAAAATGTCAATCATTTATGATACACAGCATTAGCAACCTGAATGCAAAATGCATGTAATTCAGCTAGGCTTTACATCCACTTGAAATAATTATGAACTCAGGTTGTAAGGGGGCCCTGAGCTGATGGTGTGGCTGGAACCAAAGCAGTCAAATGACTTGATTACAATGATTAAAGTTCATATGGGCTCCAAGTTATCATACTGCATCTTACCAACTTCCCCTTGGGGACTGAGAATCGTGCCTAACCATTGCCAATACCTCTGCCTCATGACTCGTGGTATGTAGTGCATGGAACTGAACTTTCTGAACTTAGAGGATTTCTCTGCAATTGCAGCAAAAATATTGTTTTAGCTTCTGTAGATGCTGGAGTGATTTTCAAGCATCTGTTTTTCAGATACTGAGATTTTTTTCCCCCCACAAACTATTTGTTTTGCCATGGGCTAGAACGTTTTGCTTACTGGCAACACAAAAGCAGACTTGCTGACAATAATTCCTTGCCATTTAGGCTGATCTTTTCTTTCAATTAGTCATTTAATTAAAAAGGATGAAGAATGTTTTATCAATAATATATTTTACAGAAAAATGGGCCGCTTTGCTATTATTGTTACCGGTAAATTATTACTGTTATTACTGTAAACTTATTTTAGCAACACATCATTAAAAATAATTCTCATATTTTTGTAATTTCTGATCTTATGTTTTTTCCTTTCACAAGTGTAGCTTAGAACTCCTTGGGGCAGACAAGAAGGTCACTGGATTCCGTCATTATATGTGTTATATCATTACAGAATCGGCTCCTCTTTAACCTCTTAGTGTGGTTAAAACTGACCAAGCATTTGGTATATTTTTTCATGTTAAATGATGCTATGTAATGTGTATATATGGCACATGCATGTATTTAACACTTTTTTTTAGAGATCCCTCCTTCCTCCCTGACAATGCCTTAATTTTCTTTTCTTCCCAGATGGCCAACACATTCTTTGTTCAGGCATCACCCATAGTTAGCATCTCATTGCTGGATTAAACGTCCCTTAGGTAACACAATCTCATAAATTCTGATGTCCGTGCAGTGACCTTAAAGTCCTTGGCTGCGTGTTGTGTGCTGCAGCTTTTCACCCAATGAGCTGCCAGAAAGTTATAATACGGGGTGGACAACATTAGCCCTCCAGCTTTGGTGAAACTACAAATCCCATGATGCATCTGTCTCTGAGAGTCATTTCTGTGGCTGTGAGAATCTTGCAAAGCCTCATGGGATTGCAGTTCCACAACAGCTGGAGGGCTGTAGTTTGGCTACCCTTGCTACTGTCACAGTAATCACTTGGGGGAAGGGAAACTAAGGAAATTCTTACTCCTGCCTGTAGCAGATTAATTACACTATTCTCCCAGTCTGATCCTCTCTGTCTAGGTTTGGCCACTTGCTTGGAGCTTAAAGTGCATTTCCACTAGATTGGGATAACACCAATTTTATATTTGTTACATGTTCACAGCCACATAGCATGAGCTAAAAAGAATAAAAATTGCTTCTGGCAGCCTAAATTGCTTTTCTACTCGGTAGGGTTTCTACTCGGCTTCTTAAGGGTTAACATTTCCCCTTGCTTCTCCTTGTTTGTAATGTTATGAGGATTTTAGCATTGCATAACATTGCGAGAGGTTTGAGCTAATCCTGCCCATGCTGTGCTGTCTGATTTCATTATGATTTGGAAAGTAGAATTGAACACTCCCTGTCCCAACAAAGGGTTACAACCCTGGTTTTTGCATCATATTTTAATGAGGGAAACACATTCTGCACATTCCTGTCCTCAGGCTTTCTTTAAAGGCCCATTCACAACATGTCCGGACCAGATCTGCTTGCATTTCTGCAAACGTGGTACGGTGCATTTGTGACGCATTTGTGATGTGTTTTAGTGCATTCCAGTGCCTTTTTTGGGGGGGGGGGGGGGGGGGTG